>NC_054378.1:44086257-44321257 GCF_017654675.1 Xenopus laevis
CTAATGAATACTACAGTATACAAAAGTGTATGTGCTTTTTAATATATTTCAATTATACGTTGTCCCCATTGGCATTATTATCACACTTGGCCTTACTAAGCATTGTTTTTAATACAAAGTCTTATTAGCAACATATTGTTGCTCATTCTATAATTGGTCAGTATAATGTTCCTTTAAAACCCAGTGATGGGAATGAAACATTTAGGTGTACACAGGAAAAAGACTGTGTCACAATACTCTGCTGCTGCTAGTAGCTCTTTCTCATAAACAAATCTGAGAGGAGTAACATATAATTAGTGCTTGCTTGTCAAGCCTCTTTATATCCCTATTCTTATCACTGCAATAATTTCAGCCCCCCTGAGAATTGTGACATGTGCCGAATGCTGTTTTCTTTTTATATTTCTGTACTGTGTGTAGCACTAATAACAGAAGTGCTACTGTTTTGCTTTTCTGCTTGTGAAGACATTGCACCTCTTCGGTTCAAGCAAAACACCTTTTCTTCAAAATGTACTGACAAAAACACTGTTCTAAAAACCTATGTATGTTACCTTTACATAAAGCAGAGCTGAGGAGTCAGAAGCAATTTGGGGTACCTGTAGTCCGTCTGCAAAAATGTACAGAGTTTAATAGCCAGTAGGGTAGTGTGATAGCATTCTAGCCAGTAGTTCTTTGAATTGTTCCCAAAAGCAGACACCATCTTCATTTAGCTTTTAAATGACTGACCTTTGGCAGTGATGAAATGCCTTGTATGTTGTGCACTTTCAATCAACATGGAAAATAATTTAGTTAGAATCGGAAGTTGAAGGATTTATATACGGACTCCAATGGCCTATAACATAAAGTGTCTAAACTCATTTAAAAACTTCAAGATTGTATCTTTATTGGTCCATGAGTGGAACCCTTTTCCTTCTAAATCTAAAGTTGGTGTATGTGGAGGTATCAGCCAACCTGGAGCCACATGGGCTTACAGTTCTGCATTGCCATGGACCAGTCAGATTACTGCAAGGTGCCCATCTGTGCCAGTTGGTAAAATATCCAGTGTGTAAGCTTGTAGGCCATTTGGCAGAACCCATCTTAAGTAAGCACTTATATTTTACATGGAGTTCTCACTGGGTTTGTGTGGGTCTTAGCCCAGGAACTCAGGTTTCCACCAAGACTGTAAGCTCCACGAAAGCAAGAAAAAGCAATGCATAAACATGTCCACATGATGAATAAATAAATAAATACATGTAGTAGATACACACATTTTTTCTTAAGATCTGCCCACACAGAGCTAAACCCTGGCCTGTTTACAAATATACTATAATACAGAAAGCTTGCTGTGCTCGTTTGCTCTTCAATGCATTTTGTTACAATTAGCACCATATTAGCCTGTCTGTGGCAGCAAAGACCCCCTACTCTGAAGATCTGCTGAAAGCTGCAGTGTATCTGGCCTTGCCAGCTCTTGTTTGCATACTTCACTGAGCCAACATGCTTGGCAGTTCGAGATGCTTAACCCCACTTCAAACCATGTTCAAGCTGAAACTTGCATTGATGAATCCATCACCTTTGACCCCCTGAATACCAGAAGCATGAGCAATTTGCTGTTCATTACAATATTCTGCTCTCATTGCTGCAGGTTGTAGAATGCAGTGTCATTCCAAACTGTGAGAACATAACTGACACAATTGCTTCATTCTGCTCAAAATCTTCCTTTGCTGCTGTGCTCCTTTCAGCTTTTCTGTTAGGGTATGTGCATAATATAGTTTTAAATGTTATTATTATTACCATTTGTAACCATTACGTTGCATGTTATTTTTAAACAGGGCTTTCATGGCTGGTCTTAAAATTTCTTTAGGGGAAGTTAATCATTGAATAAATGTAATTTTGATGTAGTGTTAAGGTGTTCTATTATTTAATTTTTCATTCTAATCTTGATCTCTGCAAACAAAATCTGAAACACAAAAAAAAGTTTGACGACACACAAAACCTGACTGTAAGCTGGATGTTCTGTTGGGGATCAACACAAGCATGAAAAGTTCCCTGGGTTGCCAAATAAGGGCTGTTTTTGTCTATTGGTAACCCCTATGTGCACTGGCAGCACAGGAGGCTCTGTTTGGCAGTACATCCAGTTTGTATGCAAATAAAACTTGCCTTCAAACCAGGAATTAAAAAATAAGCACCTGCTTTGAAACCACCACCTTGCGAGCCACTGTTTGGGGATCACTAAATCAGATTCAAATTACATGGCCCCAACCCCCCCCGCATACACATATGTACTATACATATGTGAAGTAGAGGGCGGAGTTGAGTCAGAAAAGAAAAGCAGTAGATGTGCCAAAATGGCAGCAGAGGAATACAGCTGGTAAAGACAGGCGAGCAAGTGGATTAGTGAAGTCACCAGGGTGCCCTTCATTACAGCTATGGCTTACATTCATGGCTCTCTAACTAGCTATACGACAAACATCTAAACCTATTCTTATTGGTATCATTGGGTCTTTCATTGTGGTTAATGCCACAGGGCACCATCTGCAATGACTCCGACTTTATCCTGGCAACAGCTTGAAGTAGGGTGCTCTGAAAAGCAATAAAATCTGGATGCATTTGTGTGAACTCCTGCCAGGAAAGAAAGTTACTACTCATGGCTTTAGATTCCTGAATCACTACCATTCCAGAGCTCCAGGCAACATAAACATATCAAACTTTAAAGGAAAACTAACCCCCCCCCCCCTGACAAAAGTCCCATCCACAGCCATCAATTGAGCCCCCTCTCTGAATTGAATGAGTGCCTCTCATTGTAAAGCTGACCAATACAAGCAGAATTTTGCAGCAGAGCTAGCAGGCGCCATCTTCTGAATCTTTATGTTCTTTGCCAATCAGTTCTATGGCATGGAGCTTGCTGGCGCATGCACAGTTGAAAGTATTCCTGAATTACCATCAACTGTGCATGTGCCAGCAAGCTCCGTGCAAATGATGGTCATGTTTGAGGCTTAAATACTTTAGTACTTGCATCTAGGGCATTAATAAATTACCCCACACGTCAACCTGCATCATATAAAATGGGGTGGTTCACCTTCATAATGTATGGGATCCTTTATCCGGAACCTGATTATCCTGAAAGCTCTGAATTACACAAAGGCCAGCTTCCATAGACTCCATTTTAATCACATAAATATATATTTTTTAAAAATGATTTCCTTTTCCTCTGTTATAATAGAACAGTACCTTGTACTTGATTCAAACCAAGATATAATTAATCCTTACCGGAAGCAAAACTATCCTACTGGGTTTAAATAATCTTTAAGAGGCAGATTTATCAAAATGCGAGAATAGAACTCGCCCACTTTCTATTCATTCCTATGGGATTTTTGCAATCGTATTTATCAGTGGAGTCTACCGTTTGATAAATACACTTTTAAAAATCCCATATGAAAAGAAAGTAGGTGAGTTTTTCTGTTGTGAGTTCTTTAATCAAAGTGTGAATTTAGAACTCACCACAATATAACTCACTCACTTTCTATTCATTCCTATGGGATTTTTAGAAGCAGATTGTATAAATACAATTCTAAAAAATCCCATAGAATTGAATAGAAAGTTGGTGAGTTTTTCTGGGGGAGTTCTATTCTCACATTTTGATAAATCTGCCCCTTGGGGTACGGAGATCCAAATGACAGAAATACTCATTCCCAAAACATCACTTTGAAGCATTCTGCATATATGTAAATTTCAGTTCTAATAAATTGCATATTTCTCAGACTTGTACCATTGGCCTTCGCTCTTTCCTTGCTACAGTTCTGTGTTCTAAACAGAAAGCTTTCCTCTGTTGTTATTTCTTTTCATATAAATACATTAAAATAGCCATGTTAGACCTTTGTAACGGCAAGATTTACCGCAGAATGTTTTTCGCTGAAGTCATGTTTTTCCCTGCTAAGCTGCCGTGAAACTCTATTTCCCAACACAAGAAATAGAATTCTGCCTGGCGAGTTCTGTTTACGCTGCACATCTGCTGGAGCACTGCGTTACCAGATGCACTGTTAATATATTTCGTGATGAAAATGCAACGAAAAATATACGCTCTTCCTGAAAACATAAACGATATCCCATAGCCCACTTCTGTGTACAAAATCAATGTGAAATGTAAAATGACTTTCTTGCAGATATGCTGTGTCACTTCATAAATAAGCAGCCCAGGCTGAGCAGACTAACAGAACTGTTTGAGGAGGGAATGGCAGAGCTGAAGGCAAAAAATCTAATAATTACACTTTATGGACACACATTTGTAGTGTTTACTCTCACACTTCCTACAGGAACCAGCGGGAAGGAAACTGGGTGCCGTATGCTGAATTGTCATCTATTTGGTGATAACACTCTGGACCTTGACTTCTGCAGAACTGTAAACCCCGGCATTATTTCCCACATTAGTGAAATAAAACTCCCAGCCATATGTTAATGCAGGCACTTTTATATGTAACATATAAGTAAGGGCAAGATGGGCAGCTACTTTCTCAGCACTTGTGTCAAGTCCTATGAACACATATCAAACATTATCTCATGGGTTTGGCCATAGTTATGTTTGTATGAGTCAAGAGGCCAATGATGCTGTATATCAGGGATCCCCAACCTTTTGAACTTGTGAGCAACATTCAGAAGTAAAAGGAGTTGGGGAGCAACACTAGCATGAACAAAATCTTCTTGGGGGTGCCAAATAAGTGCTGTGATTGGCCATTTGGTTGCCCCTACGTGGATTGTCAATCTACATTGAGACACTGTTTGGCAGTGCACCTGGTTTTTATACAACCAAAACTTGCCTCCAAGCCAAAAATTCAAAAATAAGCACCTGCTTTGAGGCCACTGGGAGCAACATCCAAGGGGTTGGAGAGCAACATGTTGCTCATGAGCTACTGGTTGGGGATCACTTCTGTATATGATACAGCCAATCAGAGATAGAGGGAATGCATGTTATTCTATATGTGTGTGTTTGTTTGTGTCTCATACAGCCAACATTTTAATGCGGTTTTAAGATTAAAGAGCACGCTGTTGTAATAAGCTTAGTGTAACCTTTGAAGCAATCACAATTGTTGGTCCTTGGTTCACGTTTAAAGTGATTTCACAAGAGGCTTGCTGGATTTTCTGCAAGGTCACCAACTTCCTGGCCTTCCATTGGCCCAACCCACATGCTGCTGTTTTCTTAATCCAGTTTAAAGGTCAGGCCTGAATCAACACATTATTTAGCAGGTTGCAGCACTATCATAATATTAGGCAAATGAAAAATGGATCTTTAATGTCACTTGTTAACTCTTACAGGTGGGTTTACAGGTCCCTATCACATTCATGCTATGGTCATGTATGATCAGGGACCAATAAAACTGCTTGGTGGCTTTTGGAATGTGGGAGGAAATCGGAATACTCAGAGGAAACCCAAGCAAGCACAGCAAACTCTTTGCAGTTAGTGCCATGGATAGAGTCAAACCTATGACTGCAAGGCAGCAATGCTATGAATATTCCTCTACTCAACTTACTTATATAAGCCTTTTTTCCTTTTACAGTTCTGCTGCACTGCAGTATTTGTCTTTTCCTCTATAAACTGACCATATATGGTTCTGTACTCTCAAAACAGTGTTGTTTGGACAGGAAGATCAGGGTTTCACATTGTATTTAGCACTCCTATTCTTTCGCAACTCTGTGGCTACAAACTACTAAAAGCATGAAGCCACAAAAATAATGCTCCGCGTTGCCTTGACTAAAACTAGAATTTCAGTACAATTCCATAGACCTCAATAACAAAATAAGATGAAGCCTTTGCATCTCTACAGCTGGAAATCTGTTGTTGGCTGTTGTTTACCGGTACCAACAATGGAATAATCCTAAGAATATGGTATGGTGAAAAATGAATTGTAGATCTCATATAATACTGAAAATCCTATTAGGCTGTAGCTTTTACAATATTCAGCTTCTATTGCTTTGCCAATGTATATGAGAGCATCACTTACTTTCTGCCCATGATACTCCTGTTTATGCAAGTGGAAGCTGCTGTATAATTGTGCTCTGATGTAATCGCAGCAGTATGTTAGTTAGTAGCAGTCAGTTAACTGTGCTTCTGCCATGCAAGTCCTGCTTCTCTGCTATCTACTTACTGGGAAATACAAGAAACATGAAGCATGGCTAGCAAAGAAAATTGCCTTTAAATCTTAAATATTTTCTGTTGTTCTTTTCAGATGATATCAGGCTGTATGCTTACATCCGATTCATAACTGGGGATGCCATGAGCAAAAGAACCAAGTTCGTCCTAATCACCTGGATTGGTGAAAATGTTGGTGGCCTCCAGAGAGCCAAAACTGGCACAGACAAGACCCTGGTGAAAGATGTAGTGCAGGTAATGTATTAAAATTAATATTTTGGTGTTCAGTTGCTTAGCCTTTCAGACCCAGTGCATCACTAGGCTAATGCCAGCCATGGTCAGATTAACGTAGGCCAATAGACTAAAGCTTGCCGCCTGCCTTGTAGTGCAATTCAAATAATGAAGAGGAAAGCTATTCCATGCAGGTTAATTGCTTTATAACCAATTTGGCAATAAACTTTATACAGTAAGGTGCTCTCCTATTATCTGAATTGTAATGTACTGAAATCAGTTATGTTTTCAAACTTCAAGAGATT
The DNA here is from genome assembly GCF_017654675.1 of Xenopus laevis. Taxonomy (NCBI): domain Eukaryota; kingdom Metazoa; phylum Chordata; class Amphibia; order Anura; family Pipidae; genus Xenopus; species Xenopus laevis. Next base: position 44,092,891 of record NC_054378.1, read on the forward strand.
ACTTGATATCTCACTGTATGAAAGGTGGTGGTAATAAACTTTGGACTTCCTTAATGTAGTCAAGCTTGAAACTGATTTAAAGGTGCCTAGCAGAAAATTGCAATACATGTTATAGAGCTTCTTTTTAGCTGTCTGTCCTGCCTATAAGTGTGTCCTATTGAAGTGTTGCTTCACTCTGGCAGCAGGAGTGATAAAGCTACCAAAATACTGTAAATAGCACCCAGTGCTGTTGTTTGCGGGAAGCACAATCTGTTGTTATAAGGCATTCTTAACCATAACATCTGGGCGTTGACTTCCCCTTTTTATTGAACAACTTTTATAAAAACGAACAGCCTGATGCTGGAGTCCAATTGACATTATCTCTGATAACATAACACTTTGCTACACATTTGGCATCCATTACCCACAACACTGTTCTGCCAAACCCTCTTGAAATATCACCTGTTCTTCAGTGGAAATAAGCAGCTCCAAATAATCATTCGGTAACGCTTCAATATCGTTTAAATCAATCGTTCACCTTCCAAACACTTTTTTCCGTTCAGTTGTTTTCAGATTGTTCACCACAAACAAAGACTTTTTTCAATGGCTTTCCATGTTTTGTTTTTTAACTTTTTCCCAAAATTAAAGGTTAATGTTCCTGTATCTGGTGTTTTCAGTCTGGCAACTCCGTAATCCAGGAGCATTCTGAACTACTACAATTTACTGCATTTAGTTGATACATTTAGTTGATACATTTCTCTGCAGTATCTCTGGAATATTTGCAACTATTGTATAAATTCTAACAGCTGCCTTCATCGATTTTGCTCAGCAGGGACATGGATAACAAATGTATCAACTTAAACTCCCCATAGACGCAACGATTCTTCTTGCCGAACGACCGATTTTAGGGAAGCCCGACCAATCCTTCGAAATTATCGTGCTGTTAGTGGGATTCGAACGATCGTACATCTTACGATTTTTCGGGCGACATCTGTCAGGAAATTGATCGGCCAGGTCAAAAAATCTTTGTCGGCCCCAGTGCAATCAATCTATGTTTGCAGGGCCAAGCAGGCAGCTCCCGTTTGTTTTCCTGGCAAATTGGTCTTTTTAGTTGATGGTAAATTCGTACGATCGTACGATCGTTCTGAGAAGATCGTGGTCTCACGATCACGATCGGATCTTTTAAAAATCTCAACATCTATGGCCAGTTTAAGGGCCAGATTTATTAAGGGTTGATTAGTAAATTAGAATTCGCCAAAATAACAAATTGGTGTCAAAATTCACACATTCAAATTGTAATCCCCCAATTCGAATGTAAATTTGAATGTCAGATTTATCACACCTCGACCATAGAAACAGTTCTAATTAGAATATTCAGCACCTAACTACCTGCTGAGTCAATGGCATAGGTCCCTTGAACCATTTAAATATGTTAATTGCCTTCTCGACATTCAAGTTTTTTTCGGACGGATAACTTGATTAAAATTTTTGGGTCGCGACTTTGATCGAATATTAGACATTCAAATTTCCTCCCATTCGAGTCCTGAGTATATTTGAAAAATTCACATAAATTAAAAATTCGACCTTTGCTAAATCTGCCCATAAATGTATCCATTTAGAACAGTTAAAGAGTCACAACCCCCCCCCCGAGCTGCTTTAGAAGGTGAAAAATTAAACTTTACACTTCAATATTAGAAAACACATAGAAAATAAAAAGTAATTGAAAAAAGTCATGGTTTCGGATAGGGATGCACCAAATCCAGGATTCGGTTCGGGATTCGGCCTTTTTTAACAGGATTCGTATTCGGGCAAATCCTTCTGCCTGGCTGAACTGAATCTGAATCCTAATTTGCATATGCAAATTAGGGGGCGTGGAGAGAAATTGCGTGACTTTTTGCCCCAAAACAAAGAAGTAAAACATGTTTTCCCCTTCCCAACCCTAATTTGCATACGCAAATTAGGATTCGGTTCGGTATTTGGCTGAATCTTTCGCAAAGGATTCGGGGGTTCAGCCGAATCCAAAAGAGTGGATTTGGTGCATCCCTAGTTTCGGATAGTTTACCAGAAATAAACTGGTTTGAAAAAACGGGTTGGAAGGTGAACAACCCCTTTAACAAGCATTATGTGTTTCACATAGGTTTATTGGCTTCTACTGGCTAATGGGTCAGATGTATAAAAGATTTGGCAAATCAATGTTCTTGGCAGTTGAAAGTTTATTGCTGCATGTTTATATGGAGATAAGGGCTGATTGTGCTGACATTACTCACACATTGATTTGCAGACACAGTGTTTGCACCCTACATTGAATAACAGCATGATGCCCCTTCCCACTCATGTGTCTGTTTGCGCCCGCCAACTTTGCTCCCAGCCATCCTTGTGACGACCATATGGTGTGTTACAATCTGGCAGATTCAGGGATAGATCAATGCGGGTGGGAAGACGGGGTCTGGCACATAATTAAAGCTTTATGGCCTATCATGTAGTCAATGGTAGTCTGTGTTCCAGTGTGAACAATAATTCCTTGTGCTGTTTGTCCTGAGGAATATATTGTTGTGACTCGCTTATGATGTCACATGTGTAGATCGAGGAATGTTGGAGTAGTGGGTACAGAACCTGTTGTGTTGTTTCAGAATGGAGGAGAAGAATGCAAGTTATTTTATACATGAGCCTTACACAATGATAATGTTCTTGTTTGCTTCACATCTTAGAACTTTGCCAAAGAGCTGGTGATCACAGACCATAAAGAGCTGGAGGAAGATTACATAAGAAATGAGTTAAAGAAAGCAGGCGGAGCCAATTATGATGCCCAGGCTGAGTAAAGCTATGCCTCCTTGGTGCCATCTGCCAGTTTCCAATCCTGAAGCCAACAACGTGAAAACTGCAGAATACTTGAGGAAGAAAAACAAAGCAAAAAAGACTGGTTGTTTCTTTTGCAAATGCCCCTTACCTTGCTTTCCAGCCTACCTGGGCAAACTGGATGTACATTGTCATTCCACATCACATCATCTCTGTATCCATCTCCGACAGTGAAATACTGAATTGCACCAAACAGATTTCTGCATGGGCATGCACCCACTAAAATTAGCACTCCCTTTGCCGGTCAAGTAACTAGAAGTTACTGCAGCTCTTGGCAACATTTGTGGACACTATATCCCCAGAAAAATGACCAATAGCACAAACATATATTAAAATTTCTAATATTTTTAGTTTTCCTTGGTCCCCTACATTTCTGGGCCCTCCAGCAGGGGCAAGGTATGAGCTCCTTATAGTTATGCCTATATTAATTGCACAGGTTATGTCATTTATTCCAAGAATGTTAAAAGCTAGAGGAACAGTTTAGTGTACAAATAAAAACTGGGCAAATAGATTGTATGTGCAAAATAAAAAATGTGTCTAATATAGTTAGTTATCCAAAATGTCTAAAGGCTGGAGTGACTGGATGTGTAACATAATAGCCAGAACACCACTTCCTGCTTTTCAGCTCTCTAACTCTGAGTTAGTCAGTGACTTTAAGGGGGACCACATGGAACATAACTGTTCAGTGAGTCTGCAATTGATCCTTAGCATGTAGCTCAAATTCAAAAGCAACAGTTATGACCTATGTGGCCACCCCTCAAGTTACTGATTGGTTACTGACTGATAACCAATCGTTGGAAGCCAAGACAGCTGCAAAGCAGGAAGTCGTCTGTTTATTATGTAAGACATCCAATCACTCCAGCCTTTATACATTACATTTTTGGCTAAATAACTATATTAGAAACATTTTTTATTTTGCACACACAATCTATTTATCCAGTTTTTATTTTACCCAGAACAATTCCTTTAAACCCAGAGTCAGATTCTTTATACTTGAATAGATTCAGCATATCTTCAGCTTTCCCTTTAAACTACAATGGGGTTTTCCTAAAATCAGCTTAAGATGAATGTATATTGTTAAACAGAATCTGACTCACTGGTATAAGACTGCCTGAACAGACATTTGGAAACTCCATTCCTATTTTGTAAAGAAAAAGTCCAAACCCTCCACCTTTAGATCTATAACTCCCAGCATCACCTGGGAGCCTTCATTTATTTTAGAATGCTGAGAGTTGTAGTTTAACAACAGGTGGAAGGTGTATGGATTTGTGTGCTCTTAAAAAAAAAAAAAAATCCTGTAGTATTATTGCCTCCTGTAACCAATTGAAACAATGTACCATGGACAAAAATATGTGTAAACGATCAGAGAAGGCTCTAGATTTTGTTATACATTCCATATAAAACCATATATTGTACCTTAGCTAAGGTTTACACCTAAATGCAGTGGGAACTGCCTTTCTTTCTATGTTTTCTTTTCCTTTTTTTTATTATTGAAACATCAAAGTTCCAGTAGTGACTTGAAAATGGTTTTACAGTGTATTGTTTATGGTATGAGAAGTGCGTTTTTTGGTGGGGACAGTTGTGCTGACATACAGGCTCTCATATGAAATACTAATTTGTAGTGTTCACATTTGTGTACATAAAACAAAACAGAGGCTGCATATTTTGTTTTTTTTCTGGGCAAGAAGCTTTAGGGGCTCCAGTATTGTTAACTGCTCTGGGCCTCACTGAGCCCTACTGATCTACAGCTTTAATAATGAAGAGTATAGGAAAACTCAATAGCACGCCCGAGATTCCTTGTTTTGGTTGCACATATCTTTTATTGATACACTGTAAACATGGCATGTTGTTTCGTATGTGACCAACATGTAGTTAAGCCTCACTTTGCCTTTATACAGTTTTCTTTTGCTTCACAACCATCATGTCACTATAAATCTGGGCAGTGCTACAAGTGCCTGCAGTCTGTTGCATGTAAGTTTGGTTACTCTGCTTTGGAACCAGCACAGTTCTACAGCCTTGCCATGAAGCTGCCAAATACATAGGGGTTACTTCTGGCAGCAATGTAACACTCTGGGTTGCTGCTTTGCAAAATAAGGAAAGCACCCGCTGCTTTAATGGCCTTTTATTTTCTGTGATAAAAGTGGTGCTGCTGTTCAGTAACTCGGAGGCCTATAAATCTGGCTGTGTCTGCAGAAGCTGGGCCACTTGTATTTCAACAGAACAAGGAAATCCAATTAACTGGAATGAGAAGAGTGCATCAATGCTAAGAATAAACCACTTGAACAATAAAAAAAGAGATTTTTTTTCAGAAGTGTCTATTTGTTTACTATATTTAATTCACAGATTGCCTGGGAACAATGAGGTGCAAAAGCCAGATCCAAAAAATCTTGAGGATGGGACTATATCATTTACTGTAATTAAAGCGGTGGTTCACCTTGAAGCTAACTTTTAGTTTGATATAGAATGGCTACTTTTAAGCAACTTTTCAATTGGTTTTTAGAATTTTTAATTAGTTCTCTTCTGACTATTTCTTGCTTTCAAATTGGACATCACTGACCCCATCTAAATACAAATGCTCTGTAAGGCTAAACATTTAGGGGCACATTTACTAAGCTCGAGTGAAGGATTAGAATAAAAATACTTAGAATTTCAAAGTATTTTTTTGGGTACTTCAACCATCGAATTGGCTACTTCGACCTTCGACTACGACTTTGAATCGAACAATTCGAACTAAAAATCATTTGACTATTCGACCATTCAATAGTCGAAGTACTGTCTCTTTAAAAAAAACTTCAACCACCTATTTCGCCACCTAAAACCTACCGAGCACCAATGTTAGCCTATGGGGAAGTCCCCATAGGCTTTCCTAGCAATTTCTGATCGAAGGAAAATCGTTCGATCGATGGATTAAAATCCTTTGAATCGTTCGATTTGAAGGCTTTAATCGTTCGATCGAACGAATTGCGGTAAATCCTTCGATATTCATGGTCGAAGGATTTAACTTCGATGGTCGAATATCGAGGGTTAATTAACCCTCGATATTCGACCCATAGTAAATGTGCCCCTTATTGTTATTGCTACTTTTTATTACTCATCTTTCATTTTAGGCCCTCTCCTATTCAGTCTTTTATTCAAAGCAGTGCATGGTTGCTAGGGTAATTTGGACCCTAGCAACCAGATTGCTGAAACTGCAAACTGGAGGGCTGCTGAATTAAAAGCTAAAAAACCCAAAAAAACACAAGTTATAAAAATTAAAAAGAACAATTGCAAATTGTCTCCGAATATCACTCTTTACATCATACTTAAAGTTAATGTAAAGGTGAACAGCACAGCAAACTGTGTATGTCCATTTGTGCTGTGAAAATAATCTGTGAAGCCCACAAATCTATCCGTCAGATAGTGTATGTGGTGAGCCTGTGTATGGCTATCTTAAGTTTTATGTAGACTTCTGGATATTCCTCCAAAATGTAATTGCCACCAATTTGCTTTTATCCAATGACATTATAGGGTTGCTAGTGGTGATGCATCCCCTGAACTTCCTATTTATACCCTTTACTTACTTTCCTACTACCAGAAACCAGTTATGGAATTGCAAACTGCTCTCATGGATTAATCGGGCTAAACTGGTTTTAAATTTCACAACTGGAAGAAAAAGTTCAGATAACGTGGTTATTCAGCAACTCGTAATTAAACATCTCAGCCCCTTCAGTAAATATAACCATAGAAAAAGTCTTCGTATCTTATTTGAGACATGGGTTTTATCTTGGTCTCTTGTTATGTTTTTCTGTTATTAGTAACAAAACACTGAGGTCTCCCTGAGATGAGCTTTATTATTCACTTTATAGGTACTGTAATATGTTGTACTTGTTTCTGAGTCTAAAAAACCTGATTGGCTTGTATATACTGAAACTAAAATCTTCTTCCAATATAATGTAAGGGTCTCGCCACACGGGAAGATTCGGGGACATTAGTCGCTAAGTGACAAATCTCCTCTTCTTCGCGGCGACTAATCTCCCCGATCTGCCTTCCTCCGGCTAAAATGAAAATCGCCTGGGGGCAGGCACTCGGAGGGCTTCGTTTCCAAAGTCGCCCGTAATTGCCTCACAAGGAAACTTTGGGAAACGAAGCGCTCCGAGTGCCTGCCCCAGGCAATTTTCATTTTAGCCAGCGGAAGGCAGATTGGGGAGATTAGTTGCCGCAAAGAAGAGGAGATTTGTTGCCTGGCGACTAATCTCGCCGAATCTGCCCGTGTGACCAGACTATAAGAGATCTTTCTAGTACTGTGTCTATCATTTCTGTAGCGTACACTAATGGGGGAATGTAATATGTTTCATTAGTGCAATAAACATTCGCAAAGACCATTGGGAATGTTAGAGACCATGTTTGCGTCCTTTTTGGACTACAGGCCTCAACGACTTCCGTGAGCAAATTGCAACCAAATGGCGTTTGCAAACATTCGCAGCATATATAATAAAGTTTCATTATGGCGAATGGTATTTTGAGACAAAATATGTAACAAAACTCCAGAACAAGTGTTAACGTTAAGCTTTTCTTAGTGATGTAATATTCGCCAGCAAATGATTCACAATATTCACGTGTGGGTGCATGCGCCTGTTTGCACGTGTGCATGTGCATTTGTATGCACATTCCCCTATTTGTGCGTGTGTCCATTCGGTACGACGACTGGTTAGGTTGCCTAGGACAACTGGCCGGCCTGGCGCTGCAAACCGCTATGAATGCCTTCTCGGTGACTTGAATGAAAAGTACCAAATATGGGAGATAATGACAGTTCAGAAACCCAGCCCAGCATAAAAACAACTATGGCATATTCTCTTATATATATATCATCTATGAGACAACTATGACATAATAATAATCTTTAGTATAGCCGTGTTCTTTACAAAACAAGGAGGCAGTGTATATAACACTGTATAGGTTACTAGAATCTATCAACTGACTAGAATTTAGGATGAAATGATTGAAACCCAATCTGCCTGAGGCTGAAGGTCTTTGCGTTGCACATTAACCTTGTATGAATTCTCTCTAGCAGGCACAATAACTTACTAATTCACAGACATTTTGAGCCCAATTTAGTGATCAAGAATCATAGGAATGGTAAACTGTCTAGCTTGGTGTGCTTTTATGCAGAAACATCAACTAAACCCATGCCATTAGGGCAAATTTGATTGGGCCTGGACTTTTTAAAACTAATTCCAAACCAAATGCTAATATGAAAGGAAGTTTTAAAATACCTGGAGTGAACTAAGCCTGTGCCATTATGGAATGTGCTTAGCTGATGCCTCTGTAACTGACCTGGCTCTATATTGCTCTGGAAAGGAAGAGGTAAACTCCTACAATATTTGACAAACTTCAACCTCAAAGGGATCCTGTCATCGGAAAACATGTTTTTTTCAAAACGCATCAGTTAATAGTGCTACCCCAGCAGAATTCTGCACTGAAATCCATTTTTCAAAAGAGCAAACAGATTTTTTTATATTCAATTTTGAAATCTGACATGGGGCTAGACATTTTGTCAATTTCCCAGCTGCCCCTGGTCATGTGACTTGTGCCTGCACTTTAGGAGAGAAATGCTTTCTGGCAGGCTGCTGTTTTTCCTTCTCAATGTAACTGAATGTGTCTCAGTGGGACATGGGTTTTTACTATTGAGTGTTGTTCTTAGATCTACCAGGCAGCTGTTATCTTGTGTTAGGGAGCTGTTATCTGGTTACCTTCCCATAGTTCTTTTGTTTGGCTGCTGGGGGGGGGGTGATGTCACTCCAACTTGCAGTACAGCAGTAAAGAGTGATTGAAGTTTATCACAGCACAAGTCACATGACATGGGGCAGCTGGGAAATTGACAATATGTCTAGCCCCATGTCAGATTTCAAAACTGAATATAAAAAAATCTGTTTGCTCAAAAATGAAAGAAATGGAAATGGAGAAATGGATTTCAGCGCAGAATTCTGCTGGAGCAGCACTATTAACCGATTCATTTTGAAAAAAATGTTTTTTCCCCATGACAGTATCCCTTTAAATGCCACACGCTAATCCACCCGAGGAGAAGTGTTATTTTATGTCATAACAGCAGAAGCAGAATACATTTGCCTAACTAAACCATGACTGGAAAGAGGCGGCACAGAATATTTTAATTTTAATCTAGTTGCACTTACCTCTACAATATATATTAAGTTTATTGTAACCAAATACTTACTCTTCCTCCCTCGACAGGGCCTCCCTTCATGTGGCACCAAAATAGAACTTTTTGTTTACAAATAAATGAAAGAAAATAAATATTCCAGGATATAAACGTTCATTTTACAGTATTTTTTTCTTGTTTTATAATCCAGTTAAATGTGTCTCATGTATTTTGAGTTGTAGGGCGATGGGAATTCAGATGGATCAAAATAACAGATTTCATTAACCTATTTTAGGAGGTGCTCATCTTATTTTAGAAACTTGCCATCTCCCTGATTAATCATACGGCGAGCAAAACAAGCATCTTAATACAGAGCACTAACAGGACATGTCATTGTGATGAGAAAATATCTCTCTATACAAGGCACTAATTCAAGAAATCTGCTATTAAGGCTTCTAAGAGTTAAATACATTTCTATAAACAAATATCTGAGTGTAGCAATTAAGCCATTTTAGGTGGGCGACTGATTCAAGAAACATTAAAAATGATTTAATATTTGTTTTATTATTAGAATGTTAGCAGTGCATATATATAAGGCACTGCAGGGTTCTACATTGTACAAGAACAACATGCAAAGAAATTGTGGGATCACACCTAGGACTGTTTAAGGAGCTATAGATGTATTTTATGATTCAATAGTACTTTTTTTGTCTTATTGGAACTAAAGCAACAGAGGATAATTTAATAACAGGTACAACGTTGTATCCATTTCTATAGTCCTAGATCTGGTCTATGAAAGGAAGCATCTGGTTGCTATGGGTTACTAGACCTTGAGCAAATGCCATTTCCTCCACTGATTTATTATGCAGTATGTTGTAGCACAAATCAGTGCAGTGACCCCAGTAAAGACATATTACTATAGTTTGCAGATTAACCCATCTAATTTTGATTTGATTAGTTAAATTATAGTTTCATAATTTTAAAAGTACAGTCTGAGACCTCCTGCCCAACAAAATGGTGTAGTACACTGTTTTTTAACCTTTGCCCCAAATGTTGTTGACCTATAACTTTTTGATTCCTACAAATAATTAAGGTAAAAACATTTTGGGAGCTATAGTCCTAAAACATTTGGGGATCCAACCTTAAAGGGATTCTGTCATGATTTTTATGGTGTAGTTTTTATTACTAAATTACACTGTTACATTACAAAAAATTCACTCTACAATATAACATTTTATTTCTGAAACAACAACTGTCTTTTTGTAACTGTTATAATAGTGTGTAGTCAGCCAAGCCAGGTCATTGTGGTTGATCCTGTGCTTTCAGAAGGAGCCAGCACTTCACAATAGAACTGCTTTCAGATAAATTATTGTTTTTCCTGCTCAATATAACTTATGGAGCTGCAACTTTGGTTAGCTGGACTTGGATTTTCACTATTGAATGCTGTTCTCATATCTGCCAAAACAAACATAGGCTAAGAGGGACAAGAAATATAACTAGAACATATTTTGAAAAAAAAATTCTGCATAAATATCAAAAGGAAAGAAGAAAATTAAGCAGACTGCTAACAAGTCTTAAAAGCCAACTTGTAAACAGTTTGAACTAAAACTGAACTGCTAAGAAATGAGGCATAGTTGGCAGTAGTGTTGGGCGAACTTGCAAAATTTTCATTTTGGCGAAAAATGTGGAAATTTCGCGAAACGGCAAAAAATTCGCGAAATGGTGCCTGTGTCTCGTTTTTGATGCTGCGTCCATTTTTTACGCCAGCGTCTGTTTTTTTTACGCTGTCATCTGTTTTTTTGGCGAAAATGCGCCGGCGTACAAAAAACTTTTGCACGAATTTATTCGCCGGGGACGAATCGTGAAATTCGACGCAAATTCGCGCCTGGCGAATAAATTCGCCCATCACTAGTTGGCTGTGATACCAAATTGTTCATGATTATAACATTATAATTGTGCAGTTGTGTTGGAATCACCCATTAAGATAACAATTGGTTGTAGAGTAAATAACAGAAAACTGATCTCGGGCTTTTAGCTCACCAAAATACTTTTGTGCAGTTGGTCATTATTAAAAAGAGAAAAACATTTTTCTAAAGAAAGTCAAAACCTGAAGTTTCCTTAGAAATACATTATTTATATTGATTGATTAATTGGGCAGCTATTTATGAATAAGTAGATTGTATTATCACGTTCTGAAATATAAATGTCATATAAACCTTTACATATACATTTATGGGTTAAGAAGTCTAATGAAGTCCTCCTGCGTGTAGTAAGGAGACAATTTAACAAATGCACATGGAGTGAGTTATCTGTACACTTGTTCCGTGTGTCCCATAGCCTTGTGCTGTCCTACTACATTGTCACATTTACCTTAAGTGCACTCAGCTTATAAAGAAAAATATGTTTATGTATTTTACTACAGAGAGTGCTGTAACCCAAGTGTGATTGGGAAATAAACATAGAAATGTGTGTTCCACCTAATGTGTATGGTGGTCACCATTATGGGTGGGCAGGGTTCAGTGATTACCATGGGAAGGAAAATAAGTTGTTTGGACATCATTGCTGGTATGACACTTTGCCAATGATTTTCAGATAGTTTTGCCAGATTCTAGTTTGGACTACCCCACACAATGTAAGCTGGAGATACAATTTCCCTTGCAACTAACCACTGTGGTATAGAATCAAGAACAAATGTAGGCAATTTCCCTTGCAACTAACCAGTGGTATAGAATCAAGAACACATTTGGGCATTGGGTTTGGCAACATTAAACTGTAGTGACATTTATGGGAGACATTCAATTATGTTAACAAGCAATAAACAAGCAGGTTCATGGGTTATCACAACTCGATCAACAAAGGCAACATAAGTGGTGAATCTGGTTTTTAAATACAGCATGAGAGATGACTTCTTGTTCCTGCTCTGAAGCCTAAATAAGAAGGTGAAATTACCAGTGTTTTACTAGTCTTAAAATTTCCAGTTCGGCTGGCAGGCAATTATCAGTTGAAAGCACTCAATGACGCATTTCCAAGTGATAATCACCTGATCCACACGTGCACGGTCAAGGTCCAGACAATTAATATTAAATTCCAAACAGAGGCATAATAACAATAACCAGCATTTTGTTGCCCACCAAACTGGAAATCTTGTCATTAGAAAAGGTTGGGAATCTCCCCATGTACCTTTGCCTAAAGGAACAGAAATACAGTAAATGGGTGTCTTTTCTGTCACCCATACTTCTCTGTATCCTTTGTCCTTGTAGGGCCTTTGTGCTTTTTCCATCTCATTTAATATGACGGAGATAAAAAATATAAAAAATAAAGTTAGTAAATTCTTTTTTTTTTTCAAATGATCACACAAAGGCAGCATATATTCACAAAGAGATAAGGTGGATTTCTGTTGTATAACATTATTGGGCATGACCCACCCTAGACCCGATACTTACCTTACTTACTGGGGGGTAACTTTAATCCAAAACTGAGAACCATGCAACCCAGAAGTGATGTCTCAGTGGATAAAAACGTACACCTTTCTGGGGAGGCAGATTAAGCAGGGATAGAGGACTCTACCTTGCTCTTTATTTTACTGTAGCCGTGGGTATCCTCCTCATAAAATTTACCCTAGTGTGTATGTTTGTGTCTGTGTAAATATGTGAGGGTCCTGAAATTATAAACACAAATGGGACAGGAACCAAGGCCGGAACTAGGGGTAGGCAGAGTAGGCATATGTCTGGGGCGCAAAGCTGGGGGGGGGTGACAGGCACGTACCTTCTCTGTCGCCTACACCTATGTCCGGACCCTCTCTCCCTGACTGTCGCTGCTAGTTCTTTGGCTATTGAGCTTCTGTGCATGAGCAACAATTTGCACATGTGCGCGCTCAGCCGGCATCGCGGCCTGGCCCGGCTCTGACAGGGACTGATGTGAATGATGTATAATCTATGTAAAAATCTGCAGAATATGTCACTGATATAATGCTCTATAGTCAGTAATTTCTGTGAGAAATCTCTGTGGGAGCCATCTGACCGTTTGCTTAATGTTATGAGTGCTATGTAGTGACAGATATGGCACTGGACTTTATTACGGGGAAAACACACAAAGGGAAGTAATGTTTCAGTCTTTAGGGAAGAACTGCAGATACTTAACAGTTTTAAAGAATTTGTTGCTGTTTTTTAATCTCCAGGTCACTGTAGTGTACAAAAAACTGAACTATCAGCCCTCCTGCCCACCTGCCCTCTAAATGCAGTTTTAGGTGCAGATTAGCATCAGCGCAAGCATCTGAAAGATGCTCCAAGAAGGGGAGGGCTCCAGTGCAATCTCACCCCCCCACCCCCGATAGTTCTGCCCCTGGTAGTGTAGCATAATAACCAATACTTTGGTCATATTCTCATTTTAATTTAGGAGTCACTGACAGGGCAATTGGTGTGAGAAGAAATGCTGTCAATACGCCATGGTTTCCAGTTACAAATCTTACAATAAATAACCACACATCAGTAAGAGAAACAAGAACCAGCTAAACAGTGCCAGTCCAGGTAAAGCATATGTGCCTGATTTATAAAGCACCGATTCTCTAATAATCTATACTGTTTTAAAACGTAGCCTGCACAATATTAGTTAATTAAAATATACTAATTGTTTTTTCCTTTTTTAACTTAATTTAGCCAAACACAAGAAGACTTGCTTATCTGGAAATGTCACAAAACAGTCAGATCTTCATATCGTTCAGCCATACGGGTTGACATCTAGTTGCATTGTGTAGGATACTCATATAGGAAAACCACCATCTTCTGGAGCACCTGCTCTGCTTAGTGCTGGTTATCAGACAAATAGAGGTGTATGCAAATATTAAGCCTGAGCATTGATAACACTCAAAAAGCAGAACACTGGGTTTATTGTGACAATGTCAGGAAGAAGAGAATTAAGCTCCAGCTAGATAAGCTCCAACCCAAGAATTACCACCACATCTGCTTTTAACAACATTTTTAGATGGCATGTGCATAACAATAGATAGTGTTATGGTGGCCATACAAGGGCAGATAAAGCTGCCGATATTGGTCGTTTGGACCAATTTGACATCTTATCTGCCCGTGTATGGGGGCTTCCGACGGGTCTTCCCGATCTATATCTGACCACAATATCGATCGGGAAGGTTTGATTTTTATCCGACCGACCCGTTGGAGCCCCTTGGCATATCGTAATCTGATCATTTGACCATATGGCCGAAAGTTCGGATTACCTCCGATATATCCATGCCGTTAGTGGCATATCGGGGATAGATCCGCTCGTTTGGCGACGTCGCCAAACGAGCAGATCTTTGAGTCTATGGCCAGCTTAAGTTGCATTTGTCATTATTATAAAGCACTGAAGCCATCCACATACGTTCAGGTGTAGGGGGTCCCAATTTTTTTTTACTATAGCACAGTGTGACATGGGGAGGCTCAAATGTTGTACTTGTATGGGGTCCCAGAGGGAGAAAAGCAGCTTTCTGGTTGCAAGCTTGCCACTAGGAATCATGTTGTAGAGAGCAGAAAGATTATGAGGTATGGTAGGGTCACAATAGAGGTAGAAATGGTATTTGCTCCACTGTGGCCCTACCATATTCGTTGGCTCACAGTTGAGGAAATCGGTTTGAATTAAAAAGGAAATACTAATGGGTGTCCACATTTTGCAATATAGGTACATTTTTTTTATTTAATATTTGTTTTGCAGAAGTAAATGTATCAGTAGAGAGCATGTCTTCACTTCCTGATAAATGCATGGCTATCTAACTGCTATGTATTTCTGAAAAGAACTAAGCTTAGATGTAAGAGGAAGTTCTGCTGCATTTAGCTATAAAACGTTTTGCTATTGCTAACAGGACCAGGAACATGAGAGATAAAGTGGACATTACACAAATAATACATTTTAATATTTCTGATAACATTAAAGGATCAAAGGATCTCATGCGTCATCAACATAAATATTAGCTGATAAATATGAGTGTAATGCATTCATCAGAAGAAAAACAAATAATAATAAAATCACAAATAAGCTCTGGTGTTTTTCTGCCAAGTTTTGCCCAAATGTAAATTATTTGATTGGATGTGCCAATTACATCATAAAGAAGCTTTTGGCTGGCTTCCAGAAGACCCAAATTCAGATGATGTCTGTACACAAGAGCAATAGTAGAGTGCTTACACCCCCTGAGCTTATACTCTTTGCGGTACCAGGTGCTACACTGGGGGACCCACGCCTGCCACAGGGGGCATACAGTTACATAGAGAAAATACAAATAAATGTGGATAACATGATTGTTGCACTAAGCTTGATAAAAGGGTCTGGGTGGCCTGAAACATTGCCTTTTTTCTGTATGTTTTTGGGGTGAATAAAATCTTGCACTTTCAAAATTCAGTGTGCCACTGGTATTTTTCTCTATTTCGCTATTTCGCTATTTCTCATTTCTACAAAAGATCTGTCTAGGCAAAACCTGACAATTGCTTTATCCTTGGAAAACTAAGGAGGTTCAAAAATGCTTGTGTTTAAAGTCTTTTGACAGATGAAAAAGCTAACATGCTTAGATTACTTTATCATGGGACTGCAGACTAAAATTCTTGATTTTTGTGGAAACTCCTTATTTACGCATAATTTGTGTACATGCTTTAACAGTGCAGTAGCTGGAAAAAAATGTCCCATTTTCTAGATAATGTTCCTGCTATGTGAATACCCTATAAGTTATGGCAGGTAAAACAACCCACTAAACTCAGGGATAGCATATGTTCTAACCAGTATCAAGCTATATATACTTTCTTACTTTCTTTTTTCCTTAAAGGAGAAGGAAAGTCTAAAAACAACATTATCTCAAAAACCTAGCCTTAATATAGTCAGAAACATGTTTCCCTAACTCACCGTCCTGTTGCTTAGTTTGCCTATGAAATGGCAAAGTCGTGTCACTGAATGCTGTACCTGTTCCAAGCCTGTGCAGCTTCCTTTTCTCCCTGAACATAGATTTCCCCGGGCAAAGACATGCGCACTTCACAGCAGAGAGCTCCATTCTTCATTTGCATATTGAGCTTGAACGTGCAGAAATGCTTGACGCCGTTAGCCCCACCCACTTAATCCACATTTGCATCGTAACTTTTTCCATTGAAGCTAACCTCCCCTCTATGTTTCAAGTGGTTTGCTGTGAAGTAAGCACAGACATGTGGGAGTTATTTAATAGCAGGAGCCTAAAATGAAAGGTAGATTTACGATCTCCACACTGTTAGTGTATACACAATGCGCAGCAGCTTTGATTGTGTGTCAACCGAAGTGAAAAAAAAAATGAACGCATACGCAATGTGGAGGAGCTGGGGGGGGGAAGTGACATCACCGATTTGAAAATGGCACCGGCAATCTCCTGCATAAAGAAGACACTTATAAGACGCGTAACTTCTAAATAGATCTGAACAGAGAAGCGCTAATACAGCGACTCAGGAGGCACATGTATGTTAAATCTTTTAGTGCCATTTTTGTTGAGAACCTTTCCTTCTCCTTTAAGACTGGTTTACCTGCCTAACAATTTTTTTCAGCATCACAGCTTATGAGATAACCACACAGTGAAAAAGCAATATAATTTTCCAACCAATTCAACCACATCAACATAGGGCCTCTGAAACCATGAACAAGAGCACTGAAAGTTCCAAATTTTCCAAGCTAGGGATATCTAGGGGCAAGATGATGTTGCCTGCTATGCATGAATGCACCCAGGCCAATGTACTTTTTAAAGAAGGGGAGCACGTAAGTGATTATAATCACTGGAAGGTCCTAACAAATTCAATTAATTAAAGTCTAATATCTGGAAGTGTCCTTGTGAATGCACCTGGAAAGAAATACAATACATGTTATGAATATGGAGGAAGGAATTATTAGCCCGTGGTTTGAAACTCCAGAATACTACCATCTGCATATCACATTATTTAGCATGAAACATTGGCATCATCGTTTTAGACCTTTAACTATGAATATATATTAAATTAGTGAGCATTTGTTGCCTTCGTAATTGTTTAAATATACCTTTTGTTAATATATATTAATATACACATATGAGTTGCCTTAAAGCGGTTATTCACCTTCCAAACACTTTTTTCAGTTTGTTTGTTATCAGTATGTGTTCCTGTCTCTGGTGTTTGAGTCCGGCAGCTTAGTATTCCAAGTGCAGATTCTGAACTGTTAGAATTTTCTACATTAGTCAATACATTTCTCGGCAGCAATCTGTGAAAAATGAGCAACTATTTTATCAATTATAACAGCTGCCTTAAAGGGGACCCGTCACCCAAAAAAAAATATATATAAAACTTTTTTATCAGATTAGTCAAGGAAAATGAACTTTAACTACACTATATAAATAATTTGAATCTTGTTTCCTTCAGTCTGGGATTTCAAAATTATAGCAAGCAGGCAGGAGCCATTTTGTGGACACTGGTATTAAGAAAAGCCTTGCATCATCTCAGAATCTTGTTTGTGCACCAGAATGGGGGACCGGATGTCCATCCCCATGCCCTGACCACACAGTTATATGGTAAAGAGAACTGGGGGAATGTGTGGGGAGCAGTGACATCTAAGAAGTGCTGAATTGAAAGTGAAAGTAATTGTCTGCCCCGCCTCTATGCCACGGGCATAGAGGAGGGGCAGACAATATTTGATTGACAGCTGAGATTTTTAAATGAGCTTACAACAGCTATGAACGCTTAAATAAAAAAAAATTGGATTTCATGTTTAATTTGAAAAGGACTTTTATTATACAGATTTTTGTGTCTGGGTGACAGGTCCACTTTAAATTAAACTAGTGGATTCTGATGAACGGAGCCAAAGATTAGAAATGTAACAACTAATATATCAGTTTAGAATAGAGTTACTTCAGAAACTGAAATTGAAACTTTAAACTTCAATATTAGAAAAACTGTCACAAATAGGAAAAAAAAAGTCTTTATTTCTGATGAACTATCCAAAAACAACTGAACTGAAAACAAGTCGAACAAGACCTTTAAAATGCAATTCATTGAGCATTATAATTTTATTTAACAAATCTTATTACCTGTAACAAACTACAGCTCCCAGTTTGCTGGTGGTTAGAAGCTTGGGATGTGTCTGTTGCTAAAGAGGACTCCCAGAATTGATGTATCAATATGCCTTTAAAGCAGATTGTTAATCACTTTTAAGCATTCAGATTCTCAGGATAGGCACTTAACAATGAGAAAGCAGGAATTATTCAACAAAACAAAATGTGTACCCTCCCACTTCAAACTATATTGATTTGCATGTGGTGGTTTTGTTCCCTGGAACAAGGCAGCAGCAGCCTCAGTACTGCAATTAAAGATTGCAACTGAGCACACACAGGTGAAGCTGTGAGGCAGGCAAATAATAATTATGTGTTCAATGACAAATTTCTGCCAAGAAAGACTAGTGTGGGTTGAAATGAATTAGAGCAAAATTTGCATGTGTAAACTAGGTTTTTAGAAATCCCTTGGTTCTGCTTTGTTTTGACAAGGGAAATGGTCTCAAGCCTAGTAATCTGATGTGTGAAATTCAGCAACCATATCCCTTATCCATGGTTTCTTCTTTAGCTTGCTGACAATACAAATATATATTTTTACATGCATACATACAGTGTTAGTAGTAAATTCTGCTCTTTGGTAGTGTATGCCCTGTTTTCCAGCTGTGTTGTCCAGCTACATTTGTTATGTCCCTTTAAATCGTAACAAAAATCCTAATGGTAGCTTTTCACTGTTTTAAAATATTACGTTGGCCATACATGGGCACATTTATGCTGCTTATTAGGCCCCAAAAGACAACCGCTTAATTGCTAGCTCTTCCCAATTCCCTGATATCTGGCCAAAAAAAAACAGATCAGCCCAATTTGGCCCAGCATGGGGATGCTAGATCTATTAATTTTGCAAAGGATAAATAGAAGCAGGGCCGACCAGCATCTACAGCCCAACGTGTTTCACACCCACTTAGGGCACTTAATCATGGGCCCATGATTAAGTGCCCTAAGTGGGCGGATGGAGATGATATACATTTTTTAACTTTGTATAAATAAAATATATTTTTTAACTAATTCTCTCTGGTTCTGTGGATTCATTTGAGTGCCGGTCGGCCCTGCTTTTATTTATCCTTTGCTGTACCACTCCCTAAAGCTGGGGGTCTGGAGCATCCAGCCCACATTCACTATTTGGTGAGTCATTTACTAATTATTCTGGAGCGCCACGTTTCTCCTAACTATTGCTATTAATTTTGCAACTTTAAAAAAAATGAGCAGATCTGGCTGTGTATAGACAGTTGTATATGGTCAGTGACAACAAGCAGCTTTGTTTGTCATAGTCTTCTATCAGTGGAAACATGCTGCCTTGGGCCTTTTGTAGATTTCTTATATAAAAGAGCCGAAAACCCAAAGTCCTGAACATCCGAAGTCCCGAAGCCGTGAAAAGACCCAAAGTCACGAAAAGAGCCGAACTTGAAGTACTGAAGCAGTGAAATGACCCAAAGTCACTAAAGGAGTTGAAGTTGAAGTCCTGAAAGACCAGAAGTCACAAGAGGAGTCGAAGTCCTGAAGCCGTGAAAAGACCCAAAGCTACTAAATGAGCAGGAGTTGTAGTCCACTCCTGAAGTCACGAGTTTAGTTCTACTGAACACCAATGTGTGTTTTTTTGATTTCTAATGGCAGCCTTGCCTGGTCACATCCAAGTGAGTCAGAAGTAAATAAAAACATCTCTGTATGCTACGGTAGAATAAAAAGGTGAGTTTTGCCTTTAATTTCTCCCCTGTATGAGTTGAAATCTTCAATGGAGATGTGTCTAAACAGGGAATGGTGTCTCTGTTTAAAGGATATTGCGGTCTTGTCCTGGAAGCTAAATTGTTCTGCCAGGAACAGGCAATCCATTCTAGTGGTCCAGTTTTTATATTTGAGCTTGGTATTTAATCATAGTTAAGTGTTCGGAAGGTCTCTCTGAGCAGGGCATAGAGCAGGAAGGTTACCTGCCACTGCAAGGAGCAGAGGGAGACGTGACCAGGTGATTGAGTCTAAAAGTGATTGAGGTGCTGCCAGAAGTTGAGACAGAACTGAAGCTGGTAAATTCGATATCCCAGGAAGGGAGAGACAGCAGGGCTTAGTGAGAAGCCCAGAATATTCCACAGTGTGGAAGACACAGTGTACCCTGTGAAATGCTAATGAACTGTGTTCCAGTGACTTATGTTTGCCTGAATAAACTTTTGTTGTTGCCTGAAGATGCTGTTGTGTCCGTGTCTTTATGCTCCTGATCCTCTGCTTACCTGCCTAACATAACTCATTTCCCACAAATATTGCATGTACAAGCAGCCAGCTTGTCACAATGTATAAAACATCAAAAACTTCTTGCCCCATACACCCTTCCCTTACCTGATAAGTGAGATGTTACTATTACTATTCAAAGTTAGTGTACGCTTGCAAGTTCTTGTGTAGGGAAGTGAGGAACTAACCTCTTTCCCATGAACAATTTATTATGAAATGTCCTTCATATGTGAATTTTTCTCCATTGTGTCTGTGCATGAGGAAGGAACTATTCATATATTGAACAGCTTTGCACCACTCCCAGTGTTGAGAAACTTAAAGGTCATGTAGCATCTCTTGCTGTTCTTCTTTAAACTAAAAAGCTTACACTTGTTTAAAATATAGCATTTTTTTTTTAAAAAAAAAACCAAAATCTAAACCCACCAGGAAACAAGCACTTGTGCAACTTTAAACTAAAGTGGGAAACTACAGGAACCAGAAATTTGCTTTTGTTACTCTAACTGCACAATACAAATCAACTAAAATGGCCTGATGGAAGTTGTAGTTCAACAGTATTTCTAATATAAATTACTCACTTTACTGAAGCAAAATGAACATTGTTCATTCATTTCTCTGGCAGATTCGGGCGAAATGCATTATGATCTGTATGATGATCCAGGGGCCAAAGAATAAGATCAGCCTTATTTGTTTTCAGCATTAGAGTGGTCAGGTAAAGATCTGCACAGTTGGCTCTATGTGATATGTAGTAGGTTGCTTTGGTTAAAATATTCAGGTTTATTGTATACAGTGATTAATTCCATTATGGGCACACACATGCTGATTAGCATCCTAACTACATACTGTATAGTCTATACTAGATATGGTATGGTATCTTTTATTTGGAATGCTTGGGATCTGTTGTTTTCTGGATAAAGTTTTTTCTGTAATTTGGATCTCTATGATTTCTGCTAAAAATCACTTACATATTAAAAAAAAAATATGAATTATTTTCTTCAAATGGACTCTATGATAGATGTCCTTTCTGTAGCATTCTGGATAATGAATGGGCTTTCAGAAAAGGAATCCCATACCTGCACGATTTTGTAAAGTCATGTGTGGCACTTTTCCAATGTAAGAGGTCCTTTCCTTGCAACTAGAAAATGGCTGCAGTTGCACCTTGACAGTAATAGTGAGCAGTGGCTTTAAAAACAGTTTTCAAAAAGTAATAAACAAAGCAATATGTGAAACACAAAACACAAAACACAATAGGACTTCATCCCCAGAAAGCCAGATGATAATATACTTAATCAGTAATATTGAGTATAGTTAAAATGGGGATGTTTATTAACCATCCAACACATACATATTCGTTCACATCCGACAGTAAGATACATACATGTGGTTTGTACCTGCGATTTCACATTTAGTTCCATTATCTTCTGCACATCTGACACGCCGCATGCGTGTCATCGACTGGCCATGAATCAGACATCAACGCGCCGTGAAGTTCAGCCCTAAGACGCTTGTAAAAGGAAGGGCCTCTCCCTCCTCTGGTGCAAACAATTATATTACAAAATAATAATATATCACTTTAACTGTGAATAATAGCTGCTGTTAATGTTGAATGAAAAAGTCCACAAAATATTTATATAATGTCACTCCTACTTGTGAGCTTAATATATAAATGGTAACAAAGTTTCAGGGTAGAACTCCACCAGCGTTTTTCGTCGGATTGACGCCTGTCGACAAGAATAAGCCAGTGCAGACTCTCCAGCTGGTTTATGGTCACACTTGGAGCACACTTACAGAGCCTGTGCATATGAGAAAGTACAGTATGTATATTCGTCTATCTCCAGGGAACTAAGGGTCTTCCAAGCTCAGAAGTTAAAATGGATTTGATGCCTTCTAATTTCAGCCCATAACCAAAGCAGACAAGAAGTCACCACAGACACAGAAGTGACTAATGAATTAAACATAAGCCAGAGCAGACTCTCCAGCTGAGAAAATCAATGTCTAGTTAATGGTCACTGGTGATGATGATTGGTTTTATCAATTTTTTTAAAATGTATCATCCTTATATAGAATCCTCTTGAACACAAAACATATGGCTTTAATTTCAACCATACCAAGTGCAGTACAAAAATCATTCTTATTCTCCATTCTACTTATTGTAAACTGTCATGCAAAGCTCTTTGTCTTATTACCAAAGGCATTTTGTTTGTAGATGACTTGGGCACCCAATCAACCATATGACATTTAAGTACAGTGTAATATTGGCTAAAAAAGGTGCATGCTAATCTAATGTTAGTGAAAATGATATAACTAGCATAGCACTAGTAGGAATGAATCTCATTGAAAAATGCTCTTTGGCGTGCTTACTTTGTAGAGATATGGGGTACAATAGCATTCATTTAATTAAGGTTGATGTCCCTATAACAGCAGGTGTGTCTTATTATCATGAATATGTTATTGGAGTTCCTCCAATTATAAATCTGCCTTCTTGGTGTATACTAGTATCTGTGTTTTTTTTCATACAGGTGTCATTAAAGGAAAACTATACCCCCCAAACAATGTAGTTGTCTATTAAAAGATACTGAGTAAAACAGCTCATGTGTAAAACCCTGCTTCATGTAAATGAACCATTATCATAATAATATACTTTTTTAGTAGTATGTGCTATTGGGTAATCATAAATAGAAAATTGCCATTTTAAAAAATAAGGGCCGCCCCCTGAGATCGTAAGATTCACTGTGCACACATACAAACCACATGTAAGGTCACATGAGCCAATTAACAGACAGATTTCTGCCTTTTGCTTCCTCACTTCTTCCTGTTACAGTTAGTGTTGTAGTATTTCTGGTCAGGTGATCTCTGAGGCAGCACAGATAGAGTCACGAAATGGTGGTTCAAGGCAAGAGATGTAAAAGGGCAATATTTATGTAAATATGTATTCCAGTTTGGTAAGATTCTTTAATATGTCATTCAATTTGATATAATCTGTTGCTTAAGTATTCATTTTGGGGGTATAGTTTTCCTTTAAATATTGATTTTCTCTCACCCCTCATTGAAACCACACTATTAGGCTGATTTAGATGTAGAGGTAGGCATGCTGGAGCACCAAGGGAGCAAAATTAAGCCTCTTTAGCGCTTGCATCTAAAGATAGTGCAGCTAATTGTCTTGCAGAGGTGCTAAATTGCACCGGTCCAGTTACTCACAGCAACAAGTGAGAACTTAGCTTTTATTTTCTAGCTTGCAGACGTTGGATCAACACGAATTGCCGATTGATAACTGTACTGGGGCAATTTAGTACCTATGTTAGTAAATTAACCCATAGGTCTTCAATTTTAGTGACAATCTAGAGTGAGGCACAGAATGCTGCATTATGCATCATGGTAACATAAAATAAGGTCTCATAAATGCCTGGTATGGATCACCCTAATAACATGGCATTAGTTGATGTATCTATGATGATATAGTTGATGTAGTAATATGATTATTGATGTGGAGTTGGTAACTGGGAATTCTCATTGCAAAATCAAATTGCATCTGTTTTTATGCATGCCAAGACACATCTGGCCATTTATTAGTCTAGTGTCATATTCACAACTAGTGTTGTATGCAAGTGAGTAAGAGCAGAAGATGAAATGCAGTATAGAAGGTCTCTGAGCAATGATATGACTGCAGAACAGGACATCATTCTGACATTTAAGGGGCCCAGTAAATTCTAGTAACACTACAGGTTTTATGGGGACTCTGCCACCCAAGAATGAGTTAACCACTCAGCATGTTTTATTATGTACCAGTTTTGCATCTTTTCCCTAGATGTTAGTAGTATATTTTACTGACAACATAAAATGTAATATTCAGCACTATGTTAGTGAGTAATCTATTACCAACAGTGAGTTCTGTGTTACATTGCACAATATTTTATTTACTGCTCCTGAACTATGAGTATGCAGTCTATTATTTGGAAACAACATTATTTTAAGCAGCAGTGCTATTGTGTGTTTGACAGCTTTAATGACTTCTCTGTACTGAATTATATATATATTCTATAGCTGTTATGACGTCAGAAGGCAGTTTAGCATGACAGTTATTAGAAATTAAATGTCATTGGGTGTTTTATGTTTCTAGCTAAATTGATTTGGGAAAATCTTGGCACAAAATAGGGTAACGATCAGTTTGATGACCTAGATCAATAGCTAGTTTTTTTTGTGGCCTTAGCAAATATTACTGCAATAAAAGCAGTGTAAAAGCCGGAGCTCACAAATCTCAAATGTCACTGAGCTCATTTTATGCAGTGGCCTAAACGGATGGATTTGTTCCCGATAAAATAAACACAGTTAATTTCCGACTCAAGGTAAAACACATGTGACATCATCCAAATATAACCACCAATATAATTGTGTGCATTGTCTAGTAGTTCAGCAAATATGATTATACTTAACTACTATAATAACTACAGGGTTTAAAAAATGTTACTGTATTTGTACATAGTGGTTAGATTTTACTTTATATAAATACAAAGTAATGTAATAAAAGATAAAAAGTTTGCCCACGTTTAGTAATCCATAGCAACCAATTGGATGCATGTTTTCAAACAGTTGGCCAGCAAATGCTACCTGCTGACTGGCTGCTATGGGTTACTATACATGTCAAATTTATTTGGTCAGCTGTTTAATAGGGCACATTTGAATTGCTACGTGTTGCTAAATCTGGGCAATCATAAGACTTTTTTTTATTATATAACCCTAATTATTCTATATGCTTGCTTGCTTTTATTCATATGAGCACCGGTGTATCTGGCAAGTATTCTTTCAACAGTATTTAATGTAATAATAGTTTGTGTAATCCGTAGCATTTACTGGTGTGCTGTTTAACAGCAAACATCTGATTGGCTGCTCTCAATAACTAGACCTGGTACAACTTTTATAAAGATTATAAAAAGTAATTGGTGCCATTTACTGGCAACATTGTCATGGCCAAATGATTGCTTGCTCCAAGGATATGATAGGAACACACAAAACAAGGTGATTCCAAAGATCCTTATTCATTTTATTGTACATGTATGGGATGCATAACCAGAAACCTGTGATCCAAAAAGCTCTAAATTGCGTAAAGGCCATCTCTAATAGACCCCATTTTATCCAAATAATCCAAATGTTTAAAAATGATTTTCTCTTTAATAATAAGACAGTACCATGTACATGATCCAAACTAAGATATAATTAATCCTTATTGGAAGCAGAACCAGCTTATTGGGTTATTTAATTTTACATGATTTTGTAAGGTGACAAGGTATGAAGATCCAAATTATGGAAAGATCCTTTATGCATAAAGCTGCAGGTCCTGAGCATTCTGGATAACAGGTCCCATACCTGTACTGTAATGTTTTGAGCTAGATGATACTCAAGTATGGGTTTTTTTTATTAAGAAAGTAAAGCATATTGTACAATTTATGAGTATAATGTACATAAATCTTGTCTTCTCAAGATTGTCTACAAATGCCAAGAGATCATCAGACAATTGGATTTAGCTACACATCCGACTGGAATCGAAT
Source organism: Xenopus laevis (assembly GCF_017654675.1). Taxonomy (NCBI): domain Eukaryota; kingdom Metazoa; phylum Chordata; class Amphibia; order Anura; family Pipidae; genus Xenopus; species Xenopus laevis. The sequence goes on from NC_054378.1 coordinate 44,118,680, forward strand.
CTACAATAAGCAGCAGAACACACAGGCAGTATTTAACTAGATTTTGTGATTTGTCAACAGCATCTGCCTTTGTATACCTACTTTTGCAGCAAACGTTACATTTAAATATAAGGTATTAAACATGCACTATGAGCATTGAAGTTTTAACTTTAATTGTAATAGCAGGCATTCACTTGAATAGTTCTACAGTCTTCTTTGCATAACTCTGGCATTTGCCTTAATAATATTAGTGAGGAATAAGCCCTAAGCCATTCAAGTTCTCTGCTGGCAATTTAAGGGTGAGTTAACAAAGCAGCAAGATTGCAATGATTATTCATTATTTATTTATTCGTTCATTATTGTCATTGTCTATTTATAAATCTTTAATGTTTGAGATAAAGTCGCTAGAATGTTGGAGCAGATGTTAAAGAAACAAATGTCATTGCAATGTCATTATTTTAAGTCTTTCAACAACCAGGTTTCCACAACTTCTTCACTCGCTTCATAAATAGTTAATGTAAAGTGCCCTGGTCATTTTTATACTTCCAATTCATCTTGACTGTCTTTTAATGAACTGAAATACAAAGATATAAGTTATATATCATATAACATAACATTAAAGGAGAACAAGGGCTGTCCGACCCCTGCAAGTTCTCCCTCCCTTGTCTCTAAAAGGCAGAGTAGTGCAGCAGGATTGGCAGCTGCTATGCTTGGCACTTGACAGATAGGGTCAAGACATATAATATGAAACGGGTAAAGAGCATAGAGGAGTGACCTTTTTGAAACATAGGCTCGATCCGGTTGTGCCGGATTGTAACTGGTGGAAGGGTGGGCTCCGGGTGGAGTAAGTTTGTGTGACACTTATTATATTGTCACCTTCAGCAGCCGCTGACCCAAGATGGGTTATTAAAGAGCTGGCTAGGCTCAATACCGAACGTGCCGCAACCCAAGTTCAGAGCCGCATTTCGGACGGGTGGAAGGGCGGGCTCCGGGTGGTGTTAAACTGTGGCGCTGTATTTCACCGGGGTTAATGTGTCCATCAACCTTCTGTTCACAACTCTATGCCGCCAATCTAGTTTCAATGTTTGTTTAAGCCAGTAAGGCATTACAATAATACAGTGCATAACAGTCCTGGGTGCTGTGTACTGTGGCTCCCACATTTATTGTTCCCGAATATGCCACTGCCTATTAACCTTTTAATCTCACATATTAGACTACGGTTATTTTAAGTTACCAATAAAAATTACATCTTCTCTCATTTCAGCAGAATAATATGACTAATTAGGTGGGTTGGTGCAGTTTCATATTATATATTTCAGACCCTGCACACCACCATTGCTTCTCTAGATGGTTGATGCTCCCACATCCACCCTCTTTCAATAGGGTCAAGACATAGCTGCGGCCATACCCACAAAACTATTCTACATTTTTGAGCAGATACAGGGGGGTGGGGCTTTATTTGGGATTGTGGGAGGTGCAGTCTAAGAGGGAGACTTTACAGGTAGTACTGAGCACAGAGTGCAACTATACAGAAGTGCAAATATTGAAGCAAGTACCTTTAAGGAAAGTCATCTTATGTGCAATTTACTGCAGGGAAACTGCAAGAACAATAACTGCCCTTGCTCATGTAATCAAGCCCTTAAAAGTGCTGTCTGCATGAAAGGGCCTTGGATACCCATCAACTGTCACCTTCTAACCATGTGGTTCCGGCTCCAGGGTTCCCTTCATATCCAATGTCTGTATGCACAGACCAGTTGCACCTCATGAATCATCTAGAAATTTCACTTGCATTACGAAAACGATGCCAGGCATCCTTCTGAGTCTGATTTGCAATAAAAATGAGCATTTGTGTTAATTTTGATGATTCGACTTAAATGACAGTGAAATTCAGGGGGGAAAAAGCTGCATTGGTTGCAACAATTGTAAAGTCAACATTTTTAAACTTTTGTCAGGTATTTCATAAAGCAGCATTACTCAACGCACAGCTTCCTTCTTCTGTGGTATATTTCCTCAGTCAGCAGGATTTAATTGCAATAAGGCAGACTTCTGGCCTAAATCTGCTAGCTCAGTGATCCCCAACCAGTAGCTCGTGAGCAACATGTTGCTCTCCAACCCCTTGGATGTTGCTCCCAGTGGCCTCAAAGCAGGTGATTATTTTTGAATTCCAGCCTTGGTGGCAAGTTTTAGTTGCATAAAAACCAGCTGACACCCCATGAACTTCTTTCATGCTAGTGTTGCTCCCCAACTCCTTTTACTTCTGAATGTTGCTCACGGGTTCTAAAGGTTGGGGATCCCTGTGCTAGCTAGAAAGCTACAAACAAAATATTTTACAGTGTGTGTGTCAAATATTAAGTCACCAGTTTTTGATAGCCTTCAGGTTATAATGAGACTGTTAATTACTGAGTAGTGATGGGCGAATGTATTCACCAGGTGCGAATTCGTGGCAAATTTGCACCTGCCCATTGAGTGCCAGTGTTTTCTTACCTACCCAGGCATTTGTTACATCAGTTTAGCCTTTTATAAACATGACCCATGACATTATTTCCCATATATAAAAAATATATGACACGTACATTATGCACATCTGCTTAGTCTAACATCTTTGTAGTGAGAATAATAGCTTCTGGGACACAGTGTGACCTAATAAAGGTCTTACAATAATAAAAGCTGTTTTAATCAGACGAATAATCATAAAATGTGACATTTGCTCATAAATTGGTATGGTATTGACAAGGTGACCACTTATTCTAGCTGTAATATGGAAAGCATTAATGCATGAAAGAGGAATATCCAAATGACTACAGAATTTCTATTATAGTCTTGCAAAATAATGAGTGTGTCAAGGACTGTCAGTTACTGACAATTCTACTGTTAGAAATAGGTGATTTACAACTAATTATCAATTCCTTGCTTTGTATATATTCATTGAACATACTAATTCATGAATCAAAATAAATTATTGAACTGAGCTGTCAAATATACATGCAGATCCAATAATTCAACTGTATATACAGTATTGTATGAAGCATGGCTACTTACTCTATGGCTAGGGTCAGACGGGGACAAAATCACCTGGAGAGAACAATGCAAAGTGCAAAGTCTAGTATTTCTTAGCTGAAATCCATCGAGTGTGGTTTTGCTGGAGCCGACACAAGGCTTACGGATGTGGACACAGAAGAGGACTCTACCAAAGGTCAAGGGCTGAAATTGGCCTGTGAATTTCAGCAGGCTGATTTAGGCCCCTTGTAGCCCTAGCCTTAAGAAGAAGGGCACACTAAGCCTAGCTTTTTTTGCTGAAATCTACCGAGTGCATTCATACTGAAGCTGACACAAGGCTTTCGAACTGTCATCCACTTCTTAGTGTAGTCCCCACTGAAAGGCTGAAATCTTCTCAGTGTACACTGGCTGTATCCATGCCTCTCAATGAAGTTACACAAAGGAGAAGATGACAATGGATCCACTTTCCTCCTCCTTTGAAAAACAATGTTCAGCACAAGCCTTATACATTGCACTCATGTTGAACAAGGGACTATACTGAGAGGGCCTGTAAATAGAAAAAAATATACAGAAATCCTTGCATATCTTTTTCAGCATTTTCTATGGAGTGGCATGTTTAAACTAGAAAAGAATCATTTTTCTCTCACTGGAAACAATAAAATAGAAATAAGGCTGAAGGCTCATGTATATTTTTGTCAGTGTATTTCACCTGGTAGTAAAGCCTCCAAATCGGCTAGGTGGTTATCTTTACAGTTTAAGAGAGGAGGCAGGGGCAGCATTGGGTACTACTCTTGCAACTAAATTATGTGTCTTTTGGGCCACACAAAATTCCATGTTTTGTGTAGGTATATCAGCTGATCATGTAGGGCTCACGGGCTACTTATCAATAAGCAACTCTATCAGTAGGCTTTATTTGCATTCTGTATTAATTCAAATTCAACATGAAAGAGAAACCCGAGAAGAAGAACGAAAGATGCATATATTAGTACAAAGAGGAAATGAAAATGTATTTTCCTCATATGGTATGGTATGGCTGATATATTTCCTCATATGGTAAAACACTACTTTTTATTTTTAGCTGTAGCATCTTCAAAATGATGTTCTCCAAATGTATTTTTACATGGCCTGTAAGCATATTGGTAAAATGATGCAGCGTCAACCATTGCGTGGCTCTGTCGCCCATCACTATTTAACAAAAAGAATATAATGTTTTTCATGTCTCCATACAAACAGACGACAAATAACATTATATTAAGTCATTTTTGATCATGACATATTTTAATATTTCCATTCGTTTATTAATACCTTTTCTAAATGTTCTGAATAAAGCATTTTTTTAATTCACTTTCAGGGTGTTTCTGACTCCTGCTGAGGAGGCCCATAGGAAAAATATTCCAGTGGAGTGTCACTTTAAGAGCTGTTTCTTGATGTTAAAGAGGGGGCATAAACTTTCCATTGCAGTGTTGCCCAACCAGAATGTTGCTGGACCAGATAACCCCCTCAGTACATAAATCTGGAGGTTTTTGGCTTTGCCTCTATACACCCAACCTGTATGCCCTGACCATGTCCATGCTTGATCCAAGTTGGTTGTATACATTTTTGGAGACTCATGAAAATATGACATGACATGCTTGCTGGTTCACTATTCTCAACATTCTCCAGCAAAATATCAAGTCCCACAACCAAAGAGATTCATTCTTGGAATAACATTTAAAATAATTAAATGTATATTTCCATGTAATATGACATGGCAATATGTGCTTTCATGTTGAGGGCTAAGACACCCCAAGCCAGAAATGTGGTGTTTATTGTGTATATTGGCTATTGTGCCCCAACCATGCCTTGTCCTCCCCTTGCCAGTACTCTACTTAAAACTGCTTGTTTGTGCATGCATCCCAGTGTTTTCCGAAGGCATGGGTTAATGTTATATTTGGGTGCATTTCTCTTGCTACAAGACTGGCCAGTGGCATAGCAAAAAGAAAAAGAAAAAAGGGAGCACTCACAGACCCGTTGATGTGTAGCCGCTGTGCTACTACGTGAAAAACGCTCCCGAAGCGTTTATCCTTCAACGAATTCTTGCAAACACGGAGCACCAGCAAGTTTAAAACATCCATTTATTTGAAAATCATTAAAATGTGGAAGCAGAGCGTAGTAAGCTCAATAGCTCTGACGCGTTTCGTGGATGAACCACTTCCTCAAAAAGCTAAATTGCATCAACTCATGGTAACATTTAAAATCGCAACTGCCACACCCTTTCTAAAAACATTAACCCTATCGTGGGTAAAACCACATGATCCAATATCAAAAACAAAGGAAGTGTGTCACTAACATGCATATTAATTAATAAATTAACCATTGCGTGGCTCTGTATTAACTGCATTATGTTCTTTGTTTTCTTGAAAGAATTTATTTTATACTTTAGTAAGGTGTTTAAAAAAAACCCAAAAAACAAGTAAACTCCGTCCCTGTCAAGAGTATCATATCCAATGCTATGTTCTGGCAGCTTGTTAGAAGTGGACTTCTCAAAAGATGATTCATTATCTAATTTGAAATACCAAAAGGTGATATAATAAAAGGTGTTTGGTAAGTCTAGTAACTCATAGGCCTAAAGCTGACCATAGACGCAAAGATCTGATCGTACGAATCGAGGATTCACTAACACAGTTTCGCTCCCTTTTGCCAATCGTTATTGTGAATTTTACTGAACGTTACCTCTTTCTCCAGAGTTTCCTTCTCCAGCTTAGACCTGGTGAACTGATAAGAGGAAGCCACATCCTCCTCAATCTTATGTCAGTGACATCATATCCTGTATGCCGAAGTGTCATAACATTTTTTAAAAAACGCTGGCTTTTTTTCATATTTAAAATGGGATTGTATTTAATAAGTGAAACAATTTATTCTAACATTTTTAGTATGTGTACAAATTTTAGTGAATTAGAGTAGTGGTAGCGAATTTGCACACGGCGAAGGGGCGAAGTGTGGCGGAGCCTTCTCAGGCGGAGCCTTCTCAGGCATAAATTCGCCCTTATTCGTGAATTTGCCCATATGATTGTACATATTACATATTACATACAAGACTGGCCAGTGCCAGGGTACATGCTCCAAAAACTGATAACAGTTAGGGGCCGATTCATCAAGAGTCGAATATCGAGGGTTAATTAACCCTCGATATTCGACTAGGAACTAAAATCCTTCGACTTCGAATATCGAAGTCGAAGGATTTAGCGCAAATGCTGCGATCGAACGATCGAAGGATAATTCCTTCGATCGAACGATTAAATCCTTCGAATTGAACGATTCGAAGGATTTTAATCCAACGATCGAAGGAATATCCTTCGATCAAAAAAACTTAGGCAAGCCTATGTGGACCTTCCCCATAGGCTAACATTGACTTCGGTAGCTTTTAGCTGCCGAAGTAGGGGGTTGAAGTTTTTTTTAAAGAGGCAGTACTTCGACTATCGAATGGTCGAATAGTCGAACGATTTTTAGTTCGAATCCTTCGATTCGAAGTCGTAGTCGTAGTCGAAGGTCGAAGTAGCCCATTCGATGGTCGAAGCAGCCCAAAAAACACTTCGAAATTCGAAGTTTTTTTACTTCGAATCCTTCACTCGAATTTAGTGAATCGGCCCCTAAGTTTCACTTTGAACTACTGATCAAAGAAAAAAGCTGGTGGACCAAGAAACCCAGGAGGTCGTTTATGGAACAATATATATATTATATGCATTAGAATTATTATAAATAACACTGCAGTATTTCATTTCAAAAGGCTTCTTGCATTTACTGTATGCATTTAGAGATTCCAATTTTGGTTCCTGCTGCCTTTGAATCTACACTCCCAGCCAACCACGCACACACCTGGAAATGAATGAGTTGGCACCTAATGGGTTGTTTCTTTCAGTGTGTGTATTTTAGAATTCAATAGATTACTGTAATAAAATGCGTTAATCATTATCAGCACAATAGGCTCTGTCAAAACCACTGAAAAGCTAAGAATCAACAGAACAACTTGTGCTGTGAAAGGCAGCTGATGCTTTTTTTCTTTAAGATTTAAGGATGGCTAAATGACGGATATCAAGTATGTCATATCCTGTTCGGCTAATTGGTTCAGGCTCCTTACATGATAAATACAATTGTTCCAAGCTTGAACAACTGTCTTTATGCACTGCACAAGCAACTTTTTTTGAACCGACAGATGGCTTTTCCATGAAAAAAACATGTATTCTAATGAATAATTTATTGAAAATAATGTGATTAGACTTAGCATTGCAGGGAAATAAGAAGGGTTGCTAAGGGGACTCCTGATGCAGCTAAAAAAATAAATAAAAGGGGGAAATAGTTTTCCAAAAAAATGGAATGTGTCAGTACAACTTTAAAGTTGGAATAAATCTCCCACAGTAGCGTTGCACAACCTAAGTGTTAAGGCTTTCTTAATTCTTAAAGCAATAATCAATGCTCAATACATATTTACACAGCTCTCCAGGTCCAAATAGTCACTTCTTTAAAGGACAAGGAAAGGCAAAAAAATAAAATCCCAATTTTACTATCTTTAATGAAAAAGAAACCTATCTCCAATATACTTTAATTACAAAATGTGTACCGTTTTTATAAGAAACCTTACTGTATGCAGTGAAATTCTCCCTTCATTTATTGCTGTGGATAGGAATTGTCACATGGTCCCTAACTGCTGAGCAGGGAAACAATCATACTTATGAACAGCAGGGGGAGCCCCCGCCTTACTTACCAGCCATGCAGAATTCAAGCAACTTTGTTTATGACGATCCCTAAGCAGCCCAGACCACACTGAGCATGTGCAGGGTCAGGGTCAGGCAAAGATGTTTAACAAAGTTACAAGATGACAGCCCCCTGTGGCCAACTTTGAAAGCATAAATCATTTGTCTGATTAGGCTTTGTGGTACAGTAAGTTCATGCTTACGTTTAGTATACAAAATACAGCATTTCTAGCCTTATTCTATTTTATACTTTCCTTGTCCTTTAAGGAGGAACCTCCAGTGAGTATCATGGGTGGAACATTAGGTCTAAAAAAGTTTATGAAAGCTGTATATTCTAAATCTTGGAATGAAAAAAAAAATACTTGCATTTCGTCTATGCCATTGATGTCAAACTGGCGGCCTGCAACTGCCTTTTGTATGCCCTCCCCACATGAAAGTCTGCCTGCTGTGACTGCTTACCTTGTGTAAGCTTTAAAGGGTATCAATTAAAAGGAAATCCCGACCCGCACATCACTAGTGGAAACCGCAAATTCAGACTGTGAATTCCTGCATTATTCACACCTGCAATCTCCCCTGTATTGTTCACACCCGTAGCACCTCTATTGTACACACCTGTAAAGCCCTGCACTGTTCACACCTCAGACCCAGACGGAAAGCACCCACTTGTGTACACTGCCCACATCACTACACCCTTGACCACTATCTTCTGTTTATAATTTGTCTAACCTAACCTGGTAGATTAAACTGTGAGCAGTATCTTGCTTTTCTGCATATTTGTATTCATTCATGTGGGTGGAAGCTACCATAGTACTCTTGTTATTAAATGCAAATTAAGCTTATAGAGAAAAGCTCAGTAAAGGTGAACAATACAGTAGTTATTAGTTTATTTATTATTGCTAATACGCAGATAAATTGTTCCATGCACAAAAACAATACATGTATATCCTTTTGCACAATACACTTACCCGTATTGTATTTTTATGAAACCATATGACAAACTGTGCGAAACCCATAATGACTTTGGGGCTGATACTCTTGTTACAAGTGCCCAGTGTCAGGACCGGAGTCAGATTTCAAAGCGGAGAGGCCATCTGAGAAGTGTTTTTGTTTTAGTGCAGTTCAAACATCCTGCTTGTTGTGATTATTCACAGGGAGTCATTTATTAGAAGTGATACATTTTGATTTTAGGTTGTGCACATAGCAAGAATGTAGCGTGCGCCCAGATCAGGCTGAATAGCTTCTTTGTGATCATATGTAACACCCTCTTGGCAACACCCCCTCCTGGTGCCAAGGTTGTACATTCTTATCAAACACCAATGCAGATCCTGAGTCCCCCATGCAAGGTGAAAGGGTACTGGGAAAATCTTCTCCGGCAGTACCTCCACCTAATGGGATCCGGGAATACACCTGTGGGCGGCCCCATTAGGAAAAACATTCAACAGACTTATTTATAAAAATATCAACTTTATAATAACGGAAGTGCAGATTAAAGGGTAAGTAAACTGTCATAGTACAATTATGCGTTCAAATAGCATGACCTACTACCCCGGGAACCCTGTAACAGTCCAGTCCTGGCACTTCCCTACCAGGCAAAGTCCCGCATTACTCCATTGGCAGATACAGAGCTTCAGTTCCTTATCCCCAAGGAGAACAATTGGTCCCAGGTAGCGCTAGTACCCAAATACCTCTACGCTGGGCAGAAGTAATTTGCTCCCATGTTGCAGGCATCAACAAAGCCTGTGTCACAAACTGAAAACATGCTGGATCCTCTCTTTTCATACCCTCCCCTGGGCACAACTCACCCTTGGGATTCACTCAGATGGGTAGGCTCATCCAGAGCTGGAGCAGGCATCCACAGCGATGAAATCCATTCCATGAAGCACATGCAGCTTGCTTTATCCTTCAGACATAGCTCCCAGCATTGTCCATAGCATGAGCACACTGTTGCACACTGTAGCTGAACTGTAGCTCCCAGCACTGTCTATAACGCGAACCTTCCGAGTCCAGATTTGGGAATCGGGACCCTCCTGGTCTAGCTCCCAGGCATGGGGCTGCTGCACCCCAGCCTCAGAGGCCTTCTACCTCTACATCTTGGCTGCTGAAATCACTTTCTCTTAGTGAAGTAGTATCTGGGTGATGTTGTGATGACTGATTCAGTTAATGCCTTTAAGAATGGCTTGGATGATTTTTTGGACAGACATAATATCAAAGGCTATTGTGATACTAAACTCTATAGTTAGTATAGGTATATATAATTTATGTGAAAGTATGGAGGGGTGTGTGTATGGATATGCTGGGGTTTCATTTGGAGGGGTTGAACTTGATGGACTTTGTCTTTTTTCAACCCGATTTAACTATGTAACTATCCAGCAGTAAGACAGTAATGGCTGTGTGAGCACATGGCTCTCCTATTTATAGTAAAGTGGTGCAGCAGTGACACCTAGTGGCATTCTCCGGTATCTGCCATGCTGCACAGGCACAAGGGCTCCTGCCCCTGCCAAAATTCTAGGAGACCCTGTAGCTCAAGTCCAAGCAGGGGATTTCCAGACATGTGGTTTTAGACTGTAGGTAATTAACCCTACAGGTCCCTACACATATGTTATAAAAATATAATTTTCATAAATCAAGTTCAGCCACTTTTGCAGCAAAAGAATATGTGCAAATCTTGTATGTTGTTCAAATATGTATTTCTATATGCAAAATTGTATTCGGTTACCATATGTGTGCTGGTTATTTATTGGTTACTTACTGGAATATTTTTTTGCTAAGATTATGCATATCTGTTGAAGGGGCACACAGGGGTATGCAGTGTATGACAGGTACTGTAGCGGGAGTTCAACTTATTGCAGGGGGCTGTACTGTAAACTACATGGATACAGAGGGAACTCACCAATGTAGCACTGTCATGTCACTGAGCCAGGGCAGCCACAAACACAGCAGTGAAATGAGTAGTTGTTTTTCGGTTAAACAATTTGAATGTAGGTGTCACTGATTACGATCTATTATCTTTACATATAAAGAACAGGAAATACTAGGGTTCAGGAGCAACAGCAAGGATGTCAGAAAGGAGACAGAACAATGTGAAGTGAACATAATTAAGAAGGAAACCCAGATAATGAATAGACAAAATATTCACACTGTATACAATTCCTGGTCCAAAATTGGATCATTCTGATATTGGTTAGCTGTCCAAAAGGTCCCATACACTGTCTAATAAACCAACGACTTGTTCTGAAGGGGCAAAGTCAAGAAAATGTATTGGCCCGCCGCCCGTGTATGACCAGCTTTAGAATAATGCAAGCTTAAAGGGATCCTGTCATCGGAAAACATGTTTTTTCCAAAACAGTTAATAGTGCTACTCCAGCAGAATTCTGCACTGAAATCCATTTCTCAAAAGAACAAACAGATTTTTTTATATTCAAATCTGACATGGGGCTAGACATTTTGTAAATTTCCCAGCTGCCCCTGGTCATGTGACTTGTGCCTGCACTTTAGGAGAGAAATGCTTTCTGGCAGGCTGCTGTTTTTCCTTCTCAATGTAACTGAAGGAGTCTCAGTGGGACATGGGTTTTTACTATTGAATGTTGTTCTTAGATCTATCAGGCAGCTGTTATCTTGTGTTAGGGAGCTGTTATCTGGTTACCTTCCCATTGTTCTTTTGTTTGGCTGCTGGGGGGGGGGAAGGGAGGTGGTGATATCACTCCAACTTGCAGTACAGCAGTAAAGAGTGATTGAAGTTTTTCAGAGCACAAGTCACATGACTTGGGGAGCTGGGAAATTGACAATATGTCTAGCCCCATGTCAGATTTCAAAATTGAATATAAAAAAATCTGTTTGCTCTTTTGAGAAATGGATTTCAGTGCAGAATTCTGCTGGAGCAGCACTATTAACTGATTCATTTTGAAAAAAATGTTTTTTTCCCATGACAGTATCCCTTTAAGACTTTTGGGGGGCTTTTATATTGGATGTGCATATGCTGTCAATGTCCTGTCAATTACTTTTATTACAGCCTTGCATTTTGCAGAATTCAGCTCCTCCCCAGACAAAACTCAAATTCCCACAATGCCCACTAGGCTGACATACTGGCACCAAGTGAATTCAGCTTGTCTTGGTATTTTAATGAAAAGTACACTTTAATGTAAAGTAATTCAGTTCATGCATTTGTACATAAGCTATTTTTATCGTGTTAATGTATTCTGTATATGTCTCTATCTGTTTATACACATAAACTAATGCATGTACAGTACTTCCTAAGCAAGAACAAAGCTACATCTAGAAACAGCTTAAACCAAATGGCCAGAGGTTCTTGTGTGTGATCTTAGAAGTTCACCCAGCCTCTCTTTTAAATGCCAGTGTTTAAAAACCTAAAAGAAGTGAAGGCACAAAAGGTATCATATCATTTTATTAGAAAATGCGCCTTTTGCCATTCAGTCTCTGTAGTTAATTGGCTGTGGGCCACCTACATATCTGAGCAACGGCATTTTGCAACACCCCATAGAAGTGGCAACCAAAGAAGAACGCCTATTTCTCTATAGAATCAACACGTGTTGCAGTGATGCCACAAGCACAGTAAGGGGACGGTGCAACAATCTTATCCTGTGTTTCCGTCTCAGGAAGTTTGTGAATAAACAGAACTGCTGATTCACCCTAATAGCCCTTTTTTTTTTACCATATATGGGTATTCCTTAAACAAGCAGTAAGCTTGCCTGGTGACTTATACAAAAGGTGTTTAATTAGGCAGAGAAAAGCAAAGGAAGAGGCTGACTAAACCTGTGCATGGGATGCTGCACCCTGTGAGAGAGTGGTTATGCTTACTTATGCCTTATATGGTAACAACCAGGCTTTCAGCTCTTTCAGCTGCTTTTCAGCATTTTTAGTTCATACTGTCTACTATCCTTATCAGACTGAATTCAACATCAGTTGCTCAGGCAAAAGGTGATTGGGATGGAGAATGTGCTATAACAGATGTAAATTCCCACTCCCAGAATCCTCAGCAAGCTTATGGAATAAACGTTTTGGCAGTTACAGCTCACAAAGGGTCTCTACATAAGATAGGTCCATTACACTATTATCATATCATGGGTAGGGATGCCCCCTTCTCCGGAAACAAATACCGGCCTTTCAATTTCATTTCTAGCATCTTTTTCCCTATTAATAACATTGTCACTAAGTGTCCCTGGCACCAACAGCCCTGTTACTTGGTGTGTTTTAATAATAAAAAAAGAACACAATAAAAAGAGATGTATATTTTAATAAGATTATTTTGCCTGAGGTCAACAAAATCACAAATCCATGTATATTCAGTAGCACAGGATTAGTGAGCCATAAAAATGTGAACACTACTCTTACCCAAAATGCAACATTTTTTAACATACTTCATAATAGCGGGCCCTTTTAAATAGTGTTCCCCACAAATAGTGTGCAGTGAGTTTATACAGGAGCATCATTGTGCCAGGCCAACATGCAATGGTCAGTGACATCTAATTCACTTTGTACCTCTCATTTGCATCCATGAAGTCAGCTGTGCTGAACTGTACATTCACGCTACTGCTTCTATTAGTGTGCACTGCATTTGCAAATATACAAACAAAAATGTAATTAGGAAGCATTAAATCATTGTGTTTTCAATGGTGAACAGGGGTAGTTCACTTTAACATTTAGGCTATGGCCAGACATGGTTGTATAAATGCAGGCCAAGACACAACCTCTGCTCACCTGCGCTCTGTGATGTTACTGCACCTACAGACACACAGAGCAGATTTTTATTTGCGTGAAATTGCATTCTCTCGTGTTTTTGTGCTGAAATTCACTCTGTGTAGCCAGGCCGATGCCATACCTGTAGGTGCAGTAATATCATGGAGCGGTGGTGAGTAAATCGGTCGTTTCTTGGCCTGCCTATGAATGCCACATCAGGCTTTAGCCTTAGGATGATGCATATTCTGAGACCGTAATAGAAAGACAATTTACAAAAAGTAACCGTAACAATACAAGTGTAGCCTCATAGAGCAATAGATTTTTGGCTGCCGGGGTCAGTGACCTAAACCTGAAAGCTGGAAAGAGGCGAGTAAGAAGGCAAAACATTCTAAAACTATATAAAATGGTACAATGGCACTTTTGGCAATTATGAATGTTTTATTGCCCAGACAGGTGAGTTTTGGCACTCAATGCAGCCCTGAGATAGCCTAGGCACTGCTGTTTCCCCCTTATCCCCTATGTTGGAGGGGGGCTAGGTGGGACTGCATCACTAATGTAGATAAAAATTAAAATTTTGGCTCTTTTGACCTTTGAAGTTACCAGGAGTGGCTTTTTGCTGCCCCTGGTAATTTGAGGTGCACTGCCGTCTGATAAGCTTCTCAACTTACCTCATTGGAGCAGTGCCTCTGTGCCCAGGCATTTTATAGTGTGTTGGACAGGGCAGAAAATGCTTAATATCAGTCCTCCATGACAAGTGATTCATTCACTTTCTCTTACTATGAAAGTACATCTTCATATGAAGGTCGAGCAATTTCAGTAATTTTTCTCCCCTGCACCATGTGCCATTGCCCTCAAGGTAGCCAAAATAAGAAAAGTCCATTAGCTCAGACACAATGCCTCTGTAGGGGACTGGTAAATATATCCCATTTACTTTGCCTTCACTTAAATATTGTGCCCAAAGAGGACCCTTAGTTTAAAGAAGGGAGTGATTCCCCAATTTCTGGGTTTCCATGATTCAGGAGTAGCTGAACAATTCATGCTGCTTTATAAAGCTCCAGAGGAACTAAGTGATAAGTAAAAGATGAGCAAAGAAAAAGCATATGACCAAAGCTAAAAACCAGATATCTGCTCAGGTTGCAGTATGTGTGGTGGCAAGTGAACCCCTTGTTAGCCCTACCCTTTCAGTGCAAAGTCCACCAGGGAGAGCAGAAACGTGGCAGGAGAGAGATGCAGTGGTGTTTCTATAGAGAACCAGTCAAAAAGCACTCAGGTCACTGGTGCCAACATCTATGACACCCGAATCTGTGCTAGCCATACGTCCCCTTAATTATGAAGCGGACAGGAATTCAGAAGTGTCTTCGGCTGCAGCTTCTTTTACTCAACCACCCATACTCACCGTAGAATCCAAGGTGGAGAATGCTTTGGGGTGCCCCCATACCCATACCACCACCCCCGTACCTGACCTCGCCCGATACCTTAGTTGTTCCCTGGAGAAAGAAGGGAGGATTAGCTTGATGAAGCCTTGGCGGCAGTTGTGGCTTTGGCCACCGAAACGTATTCAGCCACGCTTCCCCTAGGAAGTGAGGGGGACAGGGAGGTGGAAGTGCCAGTGAATGTATCACATAACTTAGGGCAAATCCAAGATAATGACTCTTCATATCGGCAGGTTGTGGCTAGTGATCCTGTCATGCCAGATAAGAATTCTGTTACAATTCCTTTTGCTCCCTCTGCCCCTATGGAGGATACAGACATGTCTTTGGAGATAGACTGTGACAAAAGTGTTCCAAAAGGTCCTAGCACCCGCCACCATTGTGCGCAATGCCCCACACGCGTACTGGTGATTAGGTCTCCTAAGAATGTGCCTGGGTACCTACAGTCTTGCCACCATAGGCCCAGGCCTTTGTGGCCTCGCCACAAATCAGGGCCTGATAACTGTTGCAATTTCAGAGATCCACCTCCTGCCACGGTGATTGCTGAGCCTAAACCAATTTCCTATGGTGAGTGAGGAGGGAACTACCTTAGGGCCATCTGTGGCTGCAGCCCCTGTTGCTGAAATCCCTCATGTGGGGGTTCTGTGTGTCAAAGTACCATGGTAAGTAAACTAGCCTTGCCCGTAGAACTAACTATGGACACAACCTTTTCCCCCAGTGAGTCTGGGGAAAATGTACTTAAGGTGACTGACTGTGGTGGTGATTGTGTGGATATATCCCCAGAACAAGAGAGGGGTAAATGTTTAAGACTTCCATTATTAAAGATGAGGTAACCAAGGAGATGGTCCCTAGTTTCAAACTTACTTCTTTCCAAGCAGAGAGTGAGAAAGAGACTGTGCCTGAGCCCATAGTGGCAATTTTAGCTGATGATTCCTGTCTAGTGGTGCAATGTAAGTAGCAACTCACTACAGCTAGTGAACCAGCTTTGCAGTTTAATTTAGGGCTGTGGCACCTGTATATGGCCCTAATTTGGGAAAAGTCACCCTGGAGAGGGAAAAAGAATTATCTGATGCTATTCCTAAACTCAGTAAGAAATGTACTGCCAAAGCAGTCTCACGCTGAAAGGCGTTTGAGGGGCCCTTACTGAAGTCAGGGAAGAAGGCTGCTCCTTCAATAACCATTACCTTATAACTTCATTGCCCCTCCAAAGAGAAGGAGGAAGGGAAAGGTATTTGGAGTCTCCTTGTTTGGGCTGATGCCAGTATATTCCAATCTGTACTCCCAAGTGTGAAAGATAATTTTTTTCTCTTTTGTATATGAGTAGGGATGGGCGAATTTTTTCGCCTCGTTTCGCTGAAAAAATGATGCCCGTAGACTTGTATGGCGGCGTGCATCAAAAAAAAAAAATGACTGATATATGATACATTTGATTGTGCCACATAATCTATGCAACCTGTGATGAGTAACGCTTTACTTAAGGGAGTGGATTGGATGTTACCACTTTCCCAGTCCCCTAGGACTACATTCTAATTTTAATATGGCTGACTCCTCAAGTAGTCATGTGACTCTGGTCCTGTACTCACATGGGAGTTCTGAGTCCTAGGGACTTTAAAGTTTAAAAAGTCCTGCCACTTTGGTAGGCAATTTTAGCCCATCTTCCCTTCTAAGAGGTATAAGGGTTGTGGACTTTAAGAGACTGGAATACAAAGTATCTGCAATGCAGTATATGTTTAATCTGTGACTTTATTTTACAGCATATCTATTGTCAAGGGTATCTGGACAAAAACCAAGAAGTAGTTATATAATGTGAAAACTTTTTACTTTGCCTTCCCCTAAAAATTGCACCCAAAGGCTAAGGAAGGGACCCTTAGGGGCACATTTACTTAGGGTCAAATATCGAGGGTTAATTAACCCTCGATTCTCGACTGCCGAATTAAAATCCTTCGACTTCGAATATCGAAGGAATCGAACGATTCAAAGTATTTTTCAAAGGATTTTAATCAATCTATCGAAGGATTATCCTTCGATCAGAAAAGTGTTAGCAAGCATATGGGGACCTTCCCCATAGGCTAATATTGGCCTCGGTAGGTTTTAGGTGGCGAACTAGGGTTCGAAGAAATTTTTAAAGAGACAGTACTTCGATTATTAAATGGTCGAATATTCGAACGATTTTTAGTTCGAATCGTTCGATTCGAAGTCGAAGGTCGTAGTCGAAGGTCGAAGTAGCCAATTCGATGGTCGAAGTAGCCAAAAAAACCATTCGAAATTCAAATTTTTTTCCCTCTATTTTCCTCTATTCGTTCACTCGAGCTAAGTGAATGGGCCCCTTAGTCTACGGATAGTTATCCCAGGTTTGGCCATTAGATGGCAGTGTGCTATCATATATAATGCCTGAGCCATGTGGCTTCAGGAGGATTCTGCCAGAGGCCTTTGCTGGATTCTTCTCCCAAGGACTCTCTAAAGGGGAGAGAGTTCCTTGTGGAGCCATCATTAGCCAGGCCTAGTCGGGGGTAGCTAGGTACTGTAAAAGTCTCCCTAGGAGAACCAGACAGATAAAGGGCTCCCTACATTGAGCAGCTTTTTGGCCTCCACCAATAGTTGCCACCTTTCCCCTGAAAAACTCCATGAGAGGCAGGGGCGTAATGCAGCAGGGGGCGGGGCAATGACATTGTGGGGGCATGACTGTGCTGTTGGTTGTGGAACTATGACATGTCGATTGGTCCATCACCACGTCAATCCCAGGAAATCCTGCCTGGTTTCCTTAATTTGGAAAACCAGGCAGCCAAAACAGCCCTTCCAAAAACGGAGCTGTCCGGGTCAAAACCGGACATGTGGCAACCCTATCCACCAAGGAGATTAGAAGAGAAGAGGGAAGACTCTGCTATTGATCTCTATTGTGAGTATGTATTGACCCCACAATATACACATACTATGGGGAATGTTTACTAACATTGGAGATAAATATCTGGAGAGATGTCTGGAGATGTTGCCCATAGCAACCAATCAGATCAATTTGGGGTTCAGCTACTAGTGTAGAGCAACGGGGCCACTCAATTTACTATAAGCTTACACATATATTAAGAACCACTTGGTTCAATACATCATATAAACATTACATGCACTGCTCAATATTTACCACTGTCATTACCATTTAGCAAAAAATATTTAGCAATAGTTAACTGGGTCTAGTGGGCACAAAGGCCCCTATATGTTTGCAGTAGATATCTCAGGCAGGCTGGTATTAGGGTCATTTCATGTGATTTTTTCTTTTTTTTGAAAGTCGATGTTGAAATAGGATTTTATTTCAGTAGACCCACAGTATTCAGACTGCAAATAAACTTCATCAACTTTAATTAAAAAAAAAAAAAAGAATTTATATTCAAATAATAATTGCATAACTTTAATGAGAAATTTTCTGACTGATATTATTTTAAGGGCCTGGTAGGAACTCATTTGTATGATTGAGTGTAGAATAACTGTGGTAATAAAATACTTATATTATTTAGAATCATAATTAAGGCATTAGAACGTCTCTCAAATAGCGTTCCATGAGAACTGATGTTGCAGATCACAAAAGTAAATGTGGGTTTGAACATGAAATACTAAGATCCTGGGAGGAACTCAGAGAAGTGAGTGCAATAAAACAGTAGATTGATTTGAGTGCAGAGCTGTTTTAAGGTATTGGTGGCCCTGGGCAAAGAGGCAAATGGCAGGCCACCAGTATTCACACCGCAGCAACATTTTTTTTTAAAAACCATGCCCACTTTTTAGTCACACCCATAAATGCAACACCCATTTTACTAAAACACAACCCAGATGTCTCAGGATAATCACTGTTCAAAATGTACATATGTGCATATTAATTCCAGAAGTGCAGATATAATCCCTAAGTAAAATGGACAAAAGGCATATTAACCCTAGATGTGCCAGTATAACACTGTAGAAATGTAATAATCAGCATATTAACCCCAGGAGTGCCAGTATACAGAAAATAAATAATGAACACAATTACCTCAGCCTTTCTAATATAGTTACTATAGAAAATGGATAATCAGCATATTAACCCCAGCTATGCCAGTATAATCACTGTAATGGCCAATAATCAATCTATCAATCCCAGACTACCAGTAAGATCACTGAAAAATGGCCAATAAGCAGTCAATTAACTCCACACATGCCAAGAAGATAACTGAAAAAATGGCCAATGAGCACTATATTGACTCATTACATGCCAGCAATATTGCTGAAAAATGGCCAATGAGCAATTCATTACCTCCATTCATGCCGGTAGGATCGCCGAAAAATGGCCAATGAGCACTCCATTAACTCCATACATGCCTCTAAATACAGTGGATAGATCAGAATCATTACCATACACTTGCACAAGCAGAATACCAATAGTGAAAATGTCTACTTTCTTTGTGCTCCCACAGCTGATTGTCTCTCTCTCTCTGTCTCTCGCTCTCTCTCTCTCTCTCAGCTGCCCTATTTGCCCTATTGTTAAAGCAGCCCTGTTTGAGCATGTCTATAGTGGATGATGTACACCCAAATGTAAAATATATGGATATTATAAGTCACAGAGGAGATCCATAAGCCATAAGGTTGACCACTTTCATACAATTTTTTTTATACTTCATATTCATCATTTACAAAAGGGAGGGGGGTACACAAGTTTGCCATGTGACAAAAATTACATTCACTCTAAGCACTGATTATAACCATTTTTAAGTATATTATTGATAGGCTATATTCATGGCTTTTGTGTAGTATATATATATCATTCAGACTCTTATTATGCTATTTTGCAGAATAAATCATACACTAGAATCTTATCTTCTGTAATATATTTCAAAGAGCTGAATCTGAAATGTAGTTTTTCCAATATTGTATTTGCATACAACAGCTACAGTATACGTATGAAAATTGGCAAGATATCTGTTGAATAGGTCTGAAACTGTTCTGAAAATTCACATTGATAAAAAAGCAGCTCCAAAACATGATGGTGCCAAAACTATACTTCATGGTAGATGTTGCATTGAAATCATATCAGAAGTCTGTATAACACTGGCCTGTATTTAAATAGTGGCACATAAATGCTTAAATGTTTATTAAGGGCAACAGGTATGGTTTATAATGATGCTTTAAACTGAAACACACAAAGATTTAAAGGTCAGGCAACCTTTAAATCCCTACTGGTTCTAGAACTCATAAGCCCCTGGACTTGCAGAATAACTTTTAGACAGGTCTGGATTTGTAGAGAGGCCACCAAGGCCCGGGCCTAGGGTGGCAGGATTTTAGGGGGCATGCTGCCCAACACACTCACAGAAACTCCGGGGATGCGCATGATATACAATAGTTTTCTAAATTTCCTGTGCGCCAATCCCCATTGTGCTGGGCCAGATGAAAATTTAAATAAATAAAAGGGAGGGGACAGGGGTGACAAAAGACAGCGGGCCTAGGGGCGATCACTATGTAAATCCGGCCCTGCTTATAGATCAACATTACTTATTATTCCCCATCAGACCAGTTTTTTTGCTGTTACTCGCATGATAACCTACCCAATATAAATTTTTGCTATATAGGTACTGGACAATAACATTTGCAATATAAAATCCAGTACTTGGCACATACTGGCTACAAATTTGACCACTTTTGATTGAGTTATCGGTCAGCTGGATCAAGCATGGACCCAAAATGATTGCATTCCTGACTGATATCTAAACCTGACTGTTCACTTATACAATATCCAGTCTCTGGCATGTATCTAATTATATACATATGCCCCACTTACTAAATAAAATATTTGTATTTTTTGTAGCAACACATAAAATAAACTGCGTTTTTAAAATGAAAGGATGAAAGTCTGATATGCTTGTACTTTCATCTTTTTCAAACATATATACAAGAATAATGACATCTAGTGGCTGCATACAGTAAAACATTTTTTAGTAATAATGGGTCACTGTGAGACAGAATTTAAGAAGAATGCATTTACTAAAAGTGTGTTATGTTTACAGTCTGTCAAATTAAACAAGATTGTGTGATTCCTGTGCTTCCTATTTGGGCAGAATACAACTGTGTATGCATGCGGACATGTATTGGTTGTACAGCACTCTTATTTATTACACAGAGCATACATTGAAAGTTGTGCTCACCACTATTTTTTAAAACCATTAGGCGGGGGTGCAATGAAGCTGTGACCACAAAAATACATATAGTCAACTACAAGAGTCCTCTGCACTCAACCCATTATCAGTATAAGGACATTGAAACATTTTGTGCCTTAAACTGCTTAACCCCTTCCAGCTATAGTCAGGTGATCCCACTGGTGTCGAACACAAGGGCAACCAAGTTTGGGAGTTTTACTTTGAAAGCAGCTAGTAAGTTGCAGGTAAAACTTAGTCACTTTGTAAAATGTATAATGAAGCAATTGAATTCTTAATGAATCAGATGCAAGTTGAGTTTAGGACTGGCCAGATATGGGATGACTTTGACATAGTTGGCCAGCTTAAATATATTGCAATATATGGTCAAACAATCCCTGTGTTGTTTAAAGGGTAAGGCATTTTTAGTAGCCTAAGGCACAAAATGTTTCAATGTCCTGCATAGGAAAGTGTATAGTAGTGTACATACCCAAGCTTTTAACATATATATTTTATTTGTTGGGTTCAGATTTTTTCTTTAATACAATATTTAATTTGCCTTTTGTTGCATAATGTAATGATGTATTTTTTTTACATTAAGGCAAAAAATCGAAAGAGCATTTTGGATTCAGACACCGATGCCCGGACTTTACTAGAAATGGCAGGTCAGACCAGACAGAGCGAGAGGCTGAGAGAAGTAACAGAAAAAGAAGAAAGTTATTGGCATATGAGACAGCAATTGGCACACAAGATTCAGTAACCATTTTGGTGCTAGACCGCTTCCCTTTTTAACATGGGAAAACCATTATGGATAAACGTGTTTTTTATTTTTTTGGCTCCAGAGAGAATTTACAATGTGCCATTCTTTAGATTATTAAGCTATTTATTGTGTAACAGAAATGACTTTGTCATTGAGAATATTCTTTATCTGCACTCCACTTCAACTGCACTCAACTATTGCACAATAAAATATAACATGATTATAATGTACAACAATAATGACAATATACAGCTGCATTTGTATTGATTGTATTTTACAAACTTGCTTAGAATTACATTGCCTTTCTTAATATAAATAAATTAAATAAACTAGCTGGAGTTCCTTATTTATTTTTAGGAAACGTTTTTTTAAACTGTGTCCCTTGCAGGTTGCAGAAAGTCTTGTTTGCGTTTTTACTTGGATAATGGAAATAACTTTGAGGGATCCATTTACAGTGTTGACATTTTAATGAAGTGTTCTAGAGACTGCAGAGGGATTTTGTTCTTTTGGTGGATTATCCACCTTCGCCACTAGGTGTAGCTGTTGACTAATGACAAGGCATAGATCAAAATTCTATTTTATCAGTACTGTTAGGTGAAATTATTGATGGCTTGTATTGCATCATGGTTAACTAACTCCTCACTAAGAGAGCAATATTCCCTATACTTTCTCATCTGATGTCTACCCAAAAGTCATCTTTTGTGTGCATTTTTAAAAACAACCTTGTGCTCAGAGATAATGGGGCAAATTCACTAAGATGCGAAGTTGCGCCAGGCATAACTTCGCCGCACTTCGCCGCACTTCGCCAGGCGTAGTTTCGCCAGGGCTCCGCAAATTCACTAAAATCCGAAGTTGCGCACAGGGGTAGCGTAAGGTTGCGAAGTTGCGCTAGCGTTGATTCGCTATATAAAGCGAAGTTACGCTAGCGAAGGCTAATTTGCATACGGCGCGAAATTCAAATTTCAATGGAGGAACACGTATCTGCACTACAAATGCCTAGAAAACCTTCAAATCTGCAAATAAAATTTTTATTTTGCCCTACACATGTGCCCACTGTCTAGGTAAGTTGCCATGAGTCAGGAAATGTAGGGGGGAGGAAGGGGAGCCCCAAAAATTTTTCGATCTTTTTCAGCCTATCAGCGATCATGTAGAAAACACGCCAGCGTTTTTTTGGGACTTAGAAAAAAAATTGACTTTTTTTGAAACAATCCCTATCTACTCTATTGCGCTTCGCCAGGTCTGAGGTGGCGAAGGAAGTCTAGCGTAAAAGGTAGCGTTCAGTACACTGCGCAAGTTAGTGAATTTGCGTAGTTTCGTCGCTAGCGAAACTTCGCCTGGCGTAAGGTTGCGAAGTAACACTAGCGAAACTACGCCAGCGTTCGTTAGTGAATTTGCGCAGTAGCGAAAATGTCAAACGCTAGCGAATTAACGCTAGCGTTCGGCGCTTCGCATCTTAGTGAATTTGCCCCAATGATGGGTCAGAATAATTGCTAAATGATGTGTTCTTACATAAATTCTCCATGCGCTGTGCTAGCCTTAAGGTTCACACTTCACATCTGCATTTACTTGCATTATGCACTCTCTTCTTTAATTCTCTCCCTGCTATTACAAGGGCTTCTGGGTGCTCCACACTTTGCGGTGTGCATGTGTCATAATTTATGTACGTGTGTACAAGAACATGGCATGCCTGTTATATACTATTTGTAAGAAAGCATCCCTTTGTATCCCTGCAGTGTGGATTTATAATCACTCAGTCCTCTTATAACTTTTAATGTGACTTTGTTCTACTTGGAAGGGATTGGACATTAATCTAAGAGATTATGACCATTATCCTTTGTTCCCAGAGGAGCATTACAAAAGCACAAATGAATTACATCCCGAGTTCTAGAAACAAATAAACTCTCTGCACTGTGTGCCCTTTCATTTGTTCTTTTGCTTATGGGCCAGTACATTGTGAAAAGCAAACAGTGTCTGAACATCCCAGTCCCCCTACCCCCGAGCCTCTGTGATGATATAAACGTTTCCAGACAATGCTTATTACTTAAAAAATAAATGATTAGTCTTTATTTTCAAATGGATTATACAGTACAAAAAAAATGAAACTGATGATGATATGGGAGGTTGGTGTGATGAGTTCTTGCAAGTCTTTCTGTTGCTAATCATGCTGGATAATGGGTTTTTTTTTGTTTTCGTTCATAAATACAGCAGTGTCAACTGTACATAAATACTGGGGGAATATCATACGGCTCTGCCAAGTGACATCGAGAGAAATCACATCATGGGTCACAGTGTCAACAATAACTTGTTATACAGGGGGAACACCATTAGCAAACATGACTTAAATCTCCTCCTCCAGGACTTTCACTGTTCTTTTCCTGCAGCAGCGCTGTTCGCAGAATTTGATTAGTTCCGACACAACGAAAACGGAAGAGGCCAACCCAGCTAAAAACAGAAGATCTGTCCGGGAGTGGAAAAACAAAGCAAATAAATCAATCTATCTGATTAAATTGACTCTAACTGAACTTATTTGCTTCAAAGTTGCATGTGATACTGGGGAATATTTATAATGATAGTAACATAATCTGCCTTTTCAAAGTCAAACCTGGGCCCAAGTTGATAAAAGGATGATACTTCCCAGAAATCAGTTGCTAAATTAAATTTACAAAGGAATAACGATGCTGCTTTAGGTTTACAGTATCTCTCTAGCACCTTTGTGTGACAAATAGTTCCTGCAGTTCTATGTGTCTTAAAGGAGAAGTAAAGCTTTAAGGAATACTGTCATAGGAAAACATTTTTTTTTCAAAACGCATCAGTTAATAGTGCTGCTCTAGCAGAATTCTGCACTGAAATCCATTTCTCAAAAGAGCAAACAGATTTTGTTATATTCAATTTTGAAATCTGACATGGGGCTAGACATATTGTCAATTTCCCAGCAGCCCCCAGTCATGTGACTTGTGCTCTGATAAACTTCAATCACTCTTTACTGCTGTACTACAAGTTGGAGTGATATCACCTCCCTCCCTTCCCCCTCAGCAGCCAAACAAAAGAACAATGGGAAGGTAACCAGATAGCAGCTCCCTAACATAAGATAACAGCTCCCTGGAAGATCTAAGAGCAACACTCAATAGTAAAAGCCAAGTCCCACTGAGACTGATTCAGTTAGAGAAATAACAGCCTGCCAGCAAGTGCAGGCACCATTCACATGACTGGGGCAGCTGGGAAACTGACAAAATGTCTAGCCCCATGTCAGGTTTCAAAATTGAATATAAAAAAATCTGTTTGCTCTTTTGAGAAATGGATTTCAGTGCAGAATTCTGCTGGAGAAGCACTATTAACTGATGCATTTTGGGAAAAAAACATTAAACATTAATAATCAGCCCTGTAGCATCACCTTGTATTACAGACAAACCTCATTTTCTGCTTGATAATGTGTGATGACCCCTAAGCTGAGTTTCTCAACAGCTGCTCAGAGCCCACTGACACAGTCACAGACACTTTCCAAGATGGTGACCCCCTGTGACAAGTTTGAAGTCCTGGATCATTGCTGTTTTGACAAGCTGAAACTTTAGTCTGGTGCAACAAGTTCAGTATATAAAATATGGTGTTTTTAACCATATTTATTTATGGGTTTAGTTATTCTTTAACTGCCCCTGCTGGGCTGCAAAAAAAAAAAGTTCTATATATATTTCAATCAGATAAATACAGAGGGAAAATAAAAATATGATACAGTAGGCCTTTAAAATAATATGCATATGTACAAAACACTATTCACTAATGATAAATGCAAAACAATAAATAGTTCTTTGGTACTTGCTGCACTCAAGTTAACACCGGAGTATAACCATTACCCAAACTGTTAACGTAAGGAGGGTGCTAACTACTGAGCTCATGTACTCCATTTCAGCACCGCACCCACACCTCTTTCATCTGCTCTACCTTTGGCCTTTGCAATGGAAATAAACGCATGAACTTCACATTGCATTAAAGGGTCAGTAAGAGCGATGATTCTTTACCACATAAGATAATGACCCAGGTTCAAGTAGTATCACATATGGTTGCTAAAAATGTAGAATATATGAGACTTAAGCTTTTCCTTCATTATGAGTAATGACTGGATGTGTGGACAGTTTAGGGTAAATATAGTTCTTGTGTATTCTAGAGTTATCCATTAGGTGTGTTACGCAAGATGTTCATGGCAGATCTGCTGGGAAAATCTACAGCTTTATGAAGAATGGCTTGACACGGTAACTGTCACTAAACAAATATTAAGAACTTCATTCATTTATTAATCCAAGTGTATTCCAGAGGTATGTAGATTCTATAACCCTTGCAACCTCTCAGGGTGTTGTGTTTACACTCAGCAAGAATGGGCTCTCCTAAGCAGCCGAGGGAGGATCAGAGAAGAGTTCACCTTGACATCAATGGAAGGCTATAAAGAGATATCTAAGTACTTCCGGCATGCAAATTCCACTGTCAATTAAAGGGGAACTGCTTAAGTCTAGTCAGGACCTGGAAGACCAGGACACATTTCTGAGTATACTACTTTTATACTGTATCACTGCAGCAATGTAGTATTAGATGGCATGTTAGTGGTGGTGTACCTGCATTGTTCACACCTGTAACACCTCTTTTGTTCACACCTGTAAAGCCCTGTACTGGTTACTCAGACCCAGACTGAAAGTGCTCACATTGTTCATCTGTTCACACCTCACACAAACTGCTGGAGGGGCACCAGCACTGTATGTAGCACAGTAAGAACAGTTCATCTTAGAGTCCTGATAGGTTTCCCTGTCTCTTCCTGTATTCTGCCTTAACTATGCTACCTGTATGTGCCATACTCTGCCTTATCTATGCTCCCTGTGTGTGCCATACTCTGCCTTATCTATGCTCCCTCTGTGTGCCATACTTTACCTGCACTATGCTCCCTGTGTGTGCCATACTATGTCTGTCCTATGCTCCGTGTGTACCATAGTCTGCCTGATCTATGCTCCCTGTGTGTTCCATACTCTGACTGCCGTATGCTACTTGTGCCATATTCTGGCTGCCCTATGCTCCCTGTGTGTGCCATATTCTGCTTGTGGGACTTGAGCCTGGTAGGGTTTATTCTGAGGGTTTATTAGCATTTGGAAATTGTTGTTGGGGGCCCATAAGTTGTTTAATCAAGTGCTGGAGGGTGCAGTGCTATCCACAGAGGGGGTGCAAGAATGTATGTAAGGATATGTTTTAATATCACTTAATGTTTTCACATATGAGTGATATGAGCACCAACCATTTTTTTTTTATTTGGTGTGCTCATTAATGTGGATATGGTCTTGGGGTAACATGGGTGTGGTTTAAAGTAGGTGTGGTTTAAAAACAGGGAGTAAACACTGTTTTACATTACCTCACCACATAGGCCATAAAAATGCCGGCTCTCAGTACCACATAAGTTGGACAGCATCACAGCAGAGACTGATCCCAATGAACTCTTGTGTTCCGGACAGTTGCTTACCTAGTGCATGTAAATTTTGGGTTAGAAAGACTTTCTGTAAGGGATGGATATAGATCACAGCCATTTGACCGAGAATTGATCCCAGTACCGAATACCAAAACATACGGTTCTTGAAGAGGCCAATCTCAAATATTGTTTTATTCTGAAAGATGAAAAGGAAGAGTGAGAAAAAACATGGCAAGTGTGGCATGTGAAAGTGATCCTATTGTCACATGTGTAAGAAATTTACTCACCAGAGAACGACAAGCCAGTGCGTTGAACATATCAAAAAACACAAAACATGTGAAAGTCATTGTTGTGGTCCTGGGCGTCACCTTACCATCAGGAATCTGGATGTGAGAAAATGGCAATAGAAACACTATGGGGGGAATGTAATACAATACAATTTGTAAAGAGAACAAATCTGCAAATATGTAAAATGTAATATTCTTCATTAGGATTTTATTGCATTGCAAATCTTAATTGTACCCTGCAAACCTTTAACATCTGCTTGATGGTGGCGTAAACGTAACAACTTTTTCATTAAGAACTTTTATTACATACTGTATGCTAAACACAATAACAGTTACTCATAAGATTGAGGAGGATGTAGCTTCATTTTATCAGTTCGCCAGGTCTAAGCTGGCGAAGGAAACTCTGGCGAAAGGAAACGTTCTATAAAATTTGCACTTTAGTTTGCAAAAACGCCCCTGGCGATAGGGCAGCGAAACTATGGTCTCTTTCACTAGCAAATTGTCCTCTACTCCTGTTAAATTGGTGATGTCCCAGCAGATGGGATTTTTGGGGAATTTTCGCTAGCGACTGCCACTTTGCCCTTTAGTAAATCTGCCCCTTGGTTGGAGGAGAGTCCTAATTACAGTACATTTAATGGTAGCAGTTGTGTTTGAAGGCTGCATTACAAGAATCAGTTAGCGGCATGCCTTATTATCCAAGTCTTTGCCTATAATAAAACACAAAATCAAACCTCTTTCCAGAAAACAAATAGGGTGCCGCTTATGATGATGGCAGCGGAGAGTAAAATCTTCAGTATTAAGGCTCTGCTGAGGATGGATTCCTTGGCATTACGGGGTGGCTGTTTGATGGCATCTTTATCTACAGGTTCAACTCCCAAACTGTTAAAATTAGAATCGCAGACATGTGGTTGTTTCCTTTACACTCAGAAATCCAGTTTACTCCTAAACTGCACTGGCAGCATTGCTAAATGAGTAAATGACAAGTCACGTTGACACAGACTCAAAACTTGGAAATACAATGTTTCCTCTTTACATTGCTCTCCTTTTAGTGCAACACTTGCCTCCTGCCATGATAATTCTCTTAAAAAACATGCATTAACTAGCAATGTGTTGCCTTTTCTATGAGGGAGAACTTCACATTGCAGTCATTCACAGAATCTCTGTACTAAATAGATTCAATTACAACATATTTTAATTACATAGTTTTCAGTAAAGTTTCCAGTGATACATTTTATAAAATACTGCATGAGTTGTACATGCTGATTATGAGTGCATTTGCTGAAATAAAAAAATAGATATGGCATGGAATAAAACAAATGAGCATTGTCACTGGAATATGCAGAGCAGTGACTGGACAGCTTACGCGTATAATGAAAATAACAAGGAAGAGAAAAAGAAAGTAAAAAATTGCAAAACTGATTTGGTGACCACCCAAACTAAGTTGTTTTTTACTATAAAGATTACATTTTACTAATCTCCTATATCAGTATAGAAACTTTGTTTCCATTCTGTAGTTACAAAGACAGCAAATATGTAGGTAATGTCCCCTGATATCTGTAAGATATCCCAGGCTCCAAGTTGTGTAGAAAGATTGATTGTTTATCCAAGACAGTACTAGTACTTTCATTGTACAAGTTCCAGTCCATTTACAAATTCAATACATATATAAGGAGATTTCCATGCTTTGGCTATTAAAAAGCACAAATCACTGTTTTAAAAGAGTGGTCCACCTTTAATTGATTTTTAGTATGGTATAGAATGGCTACCTTACAATCGGTCTTCATTATTTATTTTTTTAAGTTTTTTAAATAATTTGCATTTTTCTTCTGACTCTTTTCAGCTTTCAAATGGAGGTCACAGACCCTACACCTACAAAACAAATGCTCTGTAAGGGTACAAATGTATTACTCTTCTTTCTGTTCAGTCCCATTTCAGTCTCTTATTCAAATCAGTGAATGGTTGCTATGGTAATTTTAACCCTAGTAACCAGACTGCTGAAAACTTCTATACGGTATGGGACCTATTATCCAGAATGTTCTGGACCCGGGGTTTTCCGGATAACGGATCTTTCCGTAATTTGGATCTTCATACCTTAAGTCCACTAGAAAATCATGTAAACATTAAATAAACCCAATAGGCTGGTTTTGCTTCCAATAAGGATTCATTATATCTTAGATCAAGTATCAAGTACAAGCTACTGTTTTATTATTACAGAGAAAAAATAAATCATTTTTAAAAATGTGGATTATTTCATTATAATGGAGTCTATGGGAGACGGCTATTCCTTAATTTGGAGCTTTCTGGATATCGGATCCAATACCTGTACTATGCATGTCCTCTGCATATGGCAGCACATGGGACAACTGGGATGGAGAAAAAATATGGAAGTAGTGCTGCAGAATAAAATACCCTAGTTTCAGAATTGCCAGCTACACATAGGGCTGACAACTTTTAAAAAAATCTTCACGGCAGGTGGAGGGGGCGGGTTGTGACGCTAAAGGGGGCGGGTTGTGCCGCTGATGGGGCGGGGCCGTGGTGCGCTATTTGCTGGGCGGGTTGTGCCATTAAAGGGGGCGGAGGGGGCATTTGGCAAGAAGCCCAGGAAAAAAGGTTAGTTTTGAGCAGGCTGGGGGCAGGCCACAGGATTTTTTTAGGTGTATTACACATTTTCCGGCAGCTACATTGCTGGTAAATTTGTAATACCAGCCCCGGCCTTGGCTGGTGTTTTACCGGTTAGGCCGGTAAAATACCAGCCAGGTGGGAACACTAGCTACACAAGATGCAAATGTACATATTCTGGGGGGATACACTGCTGCTGTGGGATTACCTCTGTGCAGGAGGACCATCCATTATTATGTTTATCCAAAGAATCTGCATGGCATTCAAAGGGTTTGGTAAATTCATGACCGTTGATAAAGTTATTAAACTCAAGGCAGAAATGCTCCTGAAACGGAAACACATTGGTTTAGTTACTTCTGACAAAAGTGGTTTTCTTTCTAAAGAAATTCAGTCAGGTCTGTTGTCAGTTTGTACACCACACGGGACATGTATAACAGATAAGTCTGAGATATCAGGGTGACAGAATGACCTTGCAGTTATTCCAATGACACCAGCCCTGACCAGCTCCAACACAAACACACAACTCCTGAGCACAAATCACAATGTCATTCCTTTAAGGGTTAGTTCACACGAGGAGATTCGGGGAGATTTTCTCGCCTGGCTACTTATTGCCTCTTCTTCTGGGCGACAATCTCCCCGAACTGCCTCCTCGTGTTTTCCCATTCATTATAATGAGAAGTCGCCTGCGCTAAAGCACAAACGGCACTGCGTTTTCCGAAGTCGCACGAGGTTTCCTTACGAGGCAACTTTGGGCGTCCTTAGAAAACAAAGCGCCACGCGTGTCATAACGCAGGTGACTTCTCATTACAGCCGGCGCAGGACAAGAGGAAGCGTTTCGGGGAGTTTAGTCACCCCAAAGAAGAGCCAATTAGTCACCAGGCGACTAAATCTGCCATCACATAATTCACTACCTGGTTATAATCCCATTGTTTTATATACACTTTAATTGTGGTTATTTTTTTGCTAAATTACAGCTTCAGAGAGTACACTCAGATCTCTCCAAGAAATAGCAATAAAGGTTAATGATCCTTGATGAAGGGTAACTGACTCTACTAAAGGTCAGTTATAAGACACATGAGGAGTCATCTACTATGACACAGGATTTTGGACATCAAACATTCAAATGCTTATTATAATCCTAGTTCATTAGTAAGGCACAATATGGACGTTTATGATTGGCCAATAAGAATGTTATTATTTATAATTATTTCTATAGGTTTTTGGCAGTGGCCACTGCCTAGTTTATCTCTTTTTGTATGTAAGTCATGTTATACTGTATGTGGGGACAGTATATTTTGATAAATATACAACTTTGAGTTGGTCATTTGCTACTATTTGTAGGTTTTTCAACATATTAGCAGCTGAAAGGTAGTATTAAAATCCTTCCAGTTTGTAGTACCTGTTTTTCTAGGTGGCATCCCAACATCTTAAATTACTACTGCAGGCAAAACAACATGGAAAAAGTTTTGAAAAGCATTGGCAAGAATTGCGAGAATGGTTATTTTGAACAATTAGAAGCTTCACACTGCCTGTATGAGACAAGAGACGACGCTGCCTGATCACAGACAATACAAAAAAGAGGCTCAAACTAACTCAGCCAAGAAATTAGGGATGCACTGAATCCACTATTTTGGATTCGGCCGAACCCCCCGAATCCTTTGTGAAAGATTCGGCCGAATACTGAACGGAATCCAAATTTGCATATGCAAATTAGTGGTTGGTAGGGGAAAAAATTTTTACTTCCTTGTTTTGTGGCAAAAAGTCAAGGGATTTCCCTCCCCTCCCATGATTTGCATATGCAAATTAGGATTGGATTTGGTTTCATCCAGGCAGAAGGCAGAAGGGCGAATCCTGGCCTAATCCCGAACCGAATCCTGGATTCGGTGCATCCCTACAAGAAATACTAGCAGTCTAATATTTCATCCCCACTTACGTGCTTAGCTGGAATCTAACAAAATTCTTGATATTGTAGAATATCCCTTTCCCTTCCTCAATGGCGTTCCTATAAAAGAGTAAAGGAAATGCAAGTACAGGGTTATTTGCTTGTGCACAGTTAAATGCTTTTCTGTTAAGTATGAATACAGGGTCAAGAGCAGATATCACAGGGGTCAGTTATGTCGGCAAGTGCAGAATACAATTTCGAAATTGCATGCCGTGTTTATTTTTACCCACAATGTAGTGTTTTCTTCAATATTTCCAGTATTATGGGTGCTAGGGGGAGATAAGCCTGATGCAACTGTGGCTGATGTCCAATTGGTGTCATTTCCGCATATAGGTGTGAGAGTGATGTGTGCACCCTATTCTTTCAGCACAAATGTGCTGCTGCAATTGAAGCAAACTGCTGTGGGAATACTGGATTTACCAATTGAATCAGAGGTGGTAGAAGCTACAAGGTTTCCCTGCATTAATAGATACATCTGCATGAAATTGGGTACAGGAGGCAGGAGTGCTGAGCACAACTTTATAGACTGGGCTCTGCACCATTGAAGCGAGTTGAAAAACTTGCAGCAAAAAGCTGCTCTTAGTAACTTTAAAAGACATGTTTCCGTTTAAAAGACTAATTTGGCTTTACTAGTGCGAGAGAGCACAATTGCCACCTCCACCCCGACCCCTGCACAGGAAAGATAAGAGGGCAAGGTGGCGTCTGAGGCTGCCCCAGAAACATGGTAATTTTAAGAGCAAAATGTATGTATTATGGCTATGTATTTAACAAGAAATGCTACTCTTTAGTGTAACATACAAAGGAAGCCCTGAAAGTAACATCTTCTCATGATATGTGTTAATTCCAGACAGGGCTGGATTTTGAGATGCAGTATCCCTATGCCCCGCCCCCACTTTTCATTCACGCCCACTCCTTATACAAACTTGCTTCCTCATGGGCTCTGCATCTTTGGGCCCTATTGCAATCTTTTTTAGTGGGGACTGGGTGGGCAGGAGATGTTCAAAATCTCCCATCCAGTCCCCTGTGGTGATGCCTCCCTAGCTGTAATGTAAATGTGTGCATACACTGTGTAACAGAAAACCAACAAAAAATGTGACATAGAATTATCCTTGGGGTTGTATTTTCACCATGGATAATACTCACATAATAGTAGAAAAGTCGTCATCTACCAAAATCATATCGGCCGCCTCTTTACTGACATCTGTGCCTGTTTTTCCCATTGCCACGCCAATGTCGGCTGATTTCAGCGCAACTGCATCATTCACTCCATCTCCTGTCATTCCAACAATTGCTCCTGTCTTCTGCAAAGCCTGCATTATGTGTGTTTAATGGGCAGGTGAAGGGAATATGTGATGAAATACAGTTTATATATATTATAGATCCATCAAACTCAATTACAATGGAGAGTTACTATTTTCTGGTAGAGTAGATTAAAGGGGTTGTTCACCTTCACCTACACTTTTTCCTGTTTAGTTGTTTTCAGATAGTTCACTAGAAGTAAAGACTTTTCTATAAATAAATAAATAAAGCAAACTGGACAGGAAAGCAACTAGAACATTGTGTCCTGAAACACTTCCAAGCTACATTAAAAAAAAGATACAGTATTTCACTATAAACAATACAAAAACAGTTGTGGGGTAATGTAACTGTTATGATTGCTTATTTTACTGCATATACATACCTTGATGATTTTCAATTTATGCTTTGGGCTTGTCCTGTAGAACACAGACACCTGCCGAGCACAACACAAAGCAACAACTGATCGACTGATGATCTGTTAAATCCCACACAAATCTCATATAATAAGTTACTACCTTGGTGACGATGGACGAGAGTGCAGACTCATCAATCTGGTCCAGCTCTTCTCCAGAAATGGCTTTGAGATGTCCATTGGATAACCCAATACTTCTGCCTGTGAAGAATGGGATTAAATGGGATGTGGATATTACAGCCATCCAACATTTGTTATTCTTCCTTGTTTATTTATATAGTTAAGTTGGGATGAAAATGACCAAAGTCCATCAAGTTCAACATCTCTAAAACAAAACCCAGCACACATAGGGCCAAATTTACTAAGCTCGAGTAAATGTTCGACTTCGCCATCGATTTTCATTCTAGCCAGCGGGAAGGCAGGGGAGGCAGTTCGGGGAGATTAGTTGACCCGAAGAAGAGGATATTTGTCTCTGGGCGACTAATCTCCCCAAATCACAACCTATGTCTCTCTTCAGAAAGTAGTTTATATAAACATGCTGTTGTGTAGCAGTGGGGGGTACCCATTTAAGCTTGAAAAAAGGAGAAAAGACGCAGGATATGCAGTAGATAACAGCTAAAACACCATTGTATTCTGAAAGGCTTATCTGTTTTGTGCTATGTGACCTTTGCCTTTTCTCCAGCTTGAATGGCTGCCCAGTGATTACACAGTAGCTTTTTTATATAAACTATAACAAAGTTTCTGAAACGAACACAGAGCTTTTACCAGTGCAGGGGAACAGTACATTATATTCTAATTACTTTGGTACACTTAAATTTTTCAGTGTTACTGTTCCTTTAAAGGCATTAACAGAATCAGCCATTACAACATCACCCCGCAGGGCATTGCACAGACTTACTGCCCGCAATGTGAAAAACCACCTACGTTGCGTCAAATGAAAGTTATTTTCCTCTAGTATACGGCAGGGGTGCTCAGGACGTCTATCGTGGTCTACCAGTAGATCCCGGTAATGTTCCTGGTTTGACCGCAATCTCCCAAGCTCCCCCTGCCGGATTCGCTCTAATCGCCGCACAGTTCCATGGCTCCTGTGTACCTCCTTCCGCATTTGGATCAATTCTGCTCATTTGACAGCTGCCTATTGGGAGAGGCCTGAATGGAGCAGCTGAGGGAGGGGTCTACATCACAGCCCATAGAGATCTGTATGCTTTTATTAATTTAAAATGCACCGAGAAGTACCTGTATTTCCATCAGGTGTGCTCACCTTCACCCTGCAAGTACAAGTCTACCTTGCACCCCATGTGCTACAGTAGGTGCAAGAGCAAGTTGGAATGTAAATAAACACAAGTGGGTACAAGCATGGCCTGTGTTTTCCGTGTGGTGTCTTTTAGAGGGTGTAGTTTACCATTGCGTTAACTTTTTTAATGTTTTTGAATGATTTGCCTTCAGATCTGACTCTTTCTAACTTTCAAATGGGGGTCACTGACCCCATCTAAAAACAAATGCTCTGGAAGTCTACAAATTTATTGTTGTTGCTACTTTTAATTACTCATCTTTCTATTCAGGCTTCTCCTAAAATGCATGGTTTCTAGGGTAATTTGGACCCCAGCAACCAGATTGAAACTGGAAAGCTGACAAATAAAAAGCTAAATAACTGAAAAACCACAAATAACAAGTAAACAACAAGTGCAACTGCAAATTGTCTCAGAATATCACTCTCTGTCTAGTATCATAACCATTTTATGGACTTGGGATACTTGTTCTGGTGCCGTACGGTAGACGGCCGACTATTTTTTTCAAGGTAGATCTCCTGATGTGGGCCAGGTGTCGAGAGTAGATCCCAGGGTAACAAAGTCTGGGCACCCCTGGTAGATCTCCCGCTATCTGTCTATAATGTACTTATAAAGAGTAATCATGCCCAAAACTGCACTGCATACTCCAGGTGAGACCTTACCAGGGACCAATAAAGATGCAAAATTATGTTTTCGTCCCTTGAGTTAAAGGAACAGTAACACCAAAAAAGGGTTTTAAAGAAATGACAATATAATTTACTGTTTTCCTGCACTGGTAAAACTGGTGTATTTCTTCAGAAACACAACTATAATTTATATAAACAAGCTGCTGTGTAGCCACGGGGGCAACCATTCAAGCACTAGACAAATAGAATACAACAGATAAGCCATGTAGAAATGCATTGTATACTACAGAGCTTATCTGTTGTATCCTGTGCCTTTTCTCCTTTTTCAGCTTTGAATGGCAGCCCCATGGCTACACAGAAGAGCTATTATTATAGCGTTCCTGAAGCAAACACACCACTTATACCAGTGCAGCACAACAGGACATTATATTTTCATTACTTTAAGGGTCAGGGCACACGCTCAGATTCAAGGAGATTAGTCGCCCGGTGTCAAATCTCCTCTTCTTTTGGGCGACTAAAATGTAAATCGCCGGCGGGAGGGCATCCAGAGAGCTTCGTTTTCTGAAGTAGTCCGAAGTTTCCTCATGAGGCAACTTCGGAAAATGAAGCACTCCGAGGGCCACCCCGCCGGCGATTTACATTCTAACTGGCAGGAGGCAGTTCAGGGAGATTAATCGCCCTGAAGAAGAGGAGATTTGTCACCGGGCAACTAATCTCCCCGAATCTGAGTGTGTGCCCTGAGCCTAAAAGACTTTCATTTTTTGTTTGGTGGTTCCTTAAATGTCTTTTTTTTTTTTTTTGCAAGAAAGTACAAAAGTTGCTTCAGTAGCCACAGAATGACAATGCATACAATTACAATACAACTTGTTTATCTACAAAAATTCCCAGATGCTTCTCAATTCAGGAAACCCCCAACACACTTCCATTTAGTGTATAACTCGCATTTACATTATTTCTGCTAAAGTGCATAACCTTGCATTTATCAACACTGAACCTCATGTTTGCAGCCCAGTTTAGAAGATTACTCTGCAAAGTGGCAAGTGCATGTATGCAAGTGAATAAAAGCCTTATTGCTACAAATAAAACAGTCCCTTCAGGTACATCTGGTAAAACATATTGTATGCTGTTAGGACCACCATCAATAGTGTTTGTTGTGACAGTTTGGAACTCTGCAAAGAATATTCCAAATAAGTACATATACGGAGTACATAAGCTTTTCCTCACCAATCGCTTGGGCTGTCTCCAGGGCATCTCCTGTGATCATCTTGACAGAGACACCAGATTCCAGAAGGATTTGAACTGCTTCACTGACACCAGGTCTTGGCGGGTCAATTATACCCACAAGTCCCAAAAAGGTAAGTTTGCCTAGTTCACTCCCAGAGGCCAAGGCAAGAACTGGAATAGACGGTGAAAAAACAAAAGCTGTTACATGATACGTATATTAAAATACTGCAAGCTTTAAATCTGTCTCTACTAATTTAAAGAGCCAACAATAAGAATGAAAAGTAAAAAAGTAAGAATAAAGTCTCTATACACAGGCCTGGATTTGTGGGTAGGCCACAAATGCCCAGGCCTAGGGCGGCGGATGTTTGGGGGCAGCAGCTATACTGGACAGAAGATTTGTACAGACATTTAAATCTCCCGCCCACCCAGTTCCCATTGAAGAAGATTGCAGTGAAGAAGATTGGGGGATCGGAGTGGGTGGCAGCAGATGGGTGACGTGCTGCAGTGGTTAGGGGTTGGTTGCGAGCAGTCAGGTGTAAGTATGGGCTGAGGGCGGTTGAGGGTACAAACAACCAGGTGGCCTAGGGGCACCAAATTCTTAAATCATGCCCTGTCTATACAAATTATATCATGAAAGTAATAAATCAACCAGCTCTTTTCAGTATTATTCAACTGCTATTTTATTGTGTAGTGTTAAGAACATACTATAGGGGTCACAGTGTGCACAGTGCAATTTTGGATGCAATTGCCATATTTTTACCAACAATGCAGTATTGTTTTCCACAATTCTAAGTAAGTGCATCAACAAGGGAGCAATGTTCCTAATGCCTTAAAATGCTGAAAATGAATGGGATCACTTAATTTAAGTCAAAATTGCATAAGTGCACTGCATCTATTGATGAAGACTCAGAAGCTGGCAGTAGCTTCACAGTTCCCCTGGGTCATTAGACACACTTGTGTAAAATGAATTAACATGAGGCTGGACAAAGGCAGCAGTGCCACTATTATGAAGTACTAGGAGCAGCTTTGGACGCAAGCACCTTTAAACAATGCAAAAATTTGCACTAAAGGTTTTACAACCTAAACTGCGTTTTTCATCATGAATGATCCTTTCAGATAAAGCTCTTGGGAAAGTACTTTATACAAAACATACAGTGTCTACACAGCCCTGCAGAACAGTGCAGCAGTTGAGTAATACTGTGAGGAGATCCTTGTAAGCATCTCTGGGACACTGATTGAGCTGAGTTGTGGGCTATAATTCCCATTATCCCTAGGCAGAAACAGCCAGATCACTCATACACTCAATAATACTACAGACAGTGTAGGTAGGTGCAGTTTCTAACCAATAATGGCCCCACGCGTGCGCTAATGCACACGTGACGATGCGTTTTCAATAGTCGCCGAAAGTTGCCTCACTGAGGCAACTTCGGGCGACTATAGAAAACGCATGGCCGTGCGTGCATTAGCGCAGGCGACTTTGCATTGTAGCTTATGGGGAAAAACGCTGAGGCAGTTTGGGGAGATAGTCGCTGAAAAGACGAGGCGATTAGTCTCCAGGCGACAAAGTCTCCCTGAATCGCCTCGTGTGGCCTTACCCTTAAGAGGTCTAGATCAACAGTACTTTATCTTGATTGTAGACTATTGTCACTGCTGCGATTAGTAAACTGATTTTTTATTTCAGAGTAGACCATCCAGCTGTATTACATTACATCTCCAGCAACCACTAAAAAGTCAGGTTCTTATTTCAACTATCAAAGAATTGTATAAACACATCAGTAAAAATAACTAACCAAGAAGTAAACCTCTTCTAGTTTAATGGTTTTCTCACTACTAGAGTTTACTTAAGAGACTGAATATCCACAAAGGGCTTTAGGCTAATATCAATTTAAGATGGTTTCCCTTTTAACACTCTGTTTTAGCAATGGCGAGGCGACAAGCTTCTAAGAAGGAATTGTGCAAATATACCTCTTAGTCCTTGCATTCCCAGGTTTTTTTCTTCTTGGATATATAAAGATTTTTGTTGTGGTGTGATTGGTAATGACCTTCCTCCGCTGTTATACATAGTACAATGCTGGATGACTTCTTCAAAAGCTCCTTTCATAAAGCATATATCTTCCTGTTTCTTCGGCCATAACAAAAGGAAAATAATATAAGGTAAAATAAGAAAGGTAGTCTTTGGCTTAGCAACCAATTCACTTTTTGTGTGTGGGGATGTCATTATGATGTGAAAATATGAAACAAGGGTATAACAATTATATTTAAACTCCACACAAACAAAACTTAAGCTTTTTGAAAAGTAAAATTATTTCAAGCAATTAAGCAATACACATCAATTAAAAAATATGCAGACTTTTCATGATTTTTAATGGTTTGAAACAGTTCCCTAAAGTTGGCCATAGACGTAGACGTATTGGGGATCTCTCCCCGATATGCTCACATTGAATTGGGCTGATCTGATCGTCTGCATACATGCATAGATGCTGCTGTGATCCAACGGGATTTTTTAAATTGCTCGATCAAGACTTTCGGCCAGATATCGATCATGGAAGACCATTGGATGGCCCCACACATGGGCCAATAAGCTGCCGACTCAGTCTGTCTGCAGCTTTTATCAGCCCGTGTATAGGGGCCTTTAGCGTAGCCCCCTGCTCTCCTGCTGATCTGTCAGACTACTTTGCTGAACTGGCTGACTACTGTTAATTTGTATCAGCAGCCTGCATCCTCCAAACCCCACAATTCCCTGCACACGTGATTTCAATAAGGGAAGGGAACATCACAGTGCAATGCATTATGGGTTATGTAGTTCCTGCATGCTGTCTGTAAGCTGTGGAGAAGTTTGTAATATCAGTGTTTAGTCCCTCCTTCCCTGCCAGGATTTCAAATGATGCAGAAAGAGAAGAGCTGGATTTCAGCATAGAAATGGCCTATATATACTTTTTGAAGAAACAGGTAACTGTGATAAGTATATTAGGGGTTTCTGTTTTATGAGGACCTCTTTTAGTTCGCCTTTAAAAATTTGCTATCTGTACTGGTTGATATTCATGCACATATGGTGTTCACTGTGCTAGCCAATCAAGGTGATTGAAAGGTATTCCCTGTCTTGGTTTCTGTAACTTTACAACCAGAAATTATGCTGGCACAATATGGCAAGTTAACTTTGTGTACATTACCCCTTTACATTAGATCAAAAAAATGAAGGGACTTTTTACTGTTTTTTTATTTTTTACCACATTAAAAAACAGTGACAACCCTCCTTCCTATTTATGCATCAAGCAGAGAATTAATTAAGATGTTAGAAAGGAGTTTTGGGGAATTCCAATGGTTTTTTTAATAGTTCTGTCTAATAGCACTGTGTTGTTTTATGCCAATGTTTTTAACATATCTCTCCAGTTAAAGGCTTCCCCCATGATACAACATGTCATTTATTACGACCCTTCTCTGTGATTGAGTTCACTGCAAAAGGCACAATAGATACTAACATTTTGTTTTTGGTGAGCAAAAATTCTTATGCCCGCCCCACTTCTAAATAAATGACATCTTGACTACCATGGGAGTTCCAAATCACCACAGTCTGAGATAAGCTCTTGTAAGTGTACAGTACAGCATTTTTAATAAAAAGGCAAAAGGAGAATTTGTCCTGGGCCCACCAGTACTGGGATCTTATCATCAAATTTTCAAAAGCTATAATTTTTAAATGAAGAATCCCTTACAAGTGTAAGAACATATTCGAGTTCTCTTGCCGGAGGGTAGTCCTTTTACAAATGTTTTTGGGTAGCTGTGGGGAACAACCAATGAGATCTTTGCTTAGGCCTACTGATACCTTAAAGCCCTGTATAGTATAAAAAGCCTGTGGCTCTGCAGTAGTTACTGACGTACTGCTCAGAACAAGCGAGGGTTAATCACTGATTTAAAGAAGATATTGGAAAATGCTGTTTAATATATTTTATATAATAATTTATTTATTAATTGCAAAGGGGTTGTATGTACTGTAAAGCTTCAAAAAAATTTTGTTCTGCTCTATCTGGGAATTAGCAATGGTTTACCCATGTTCATAAATGGAAAAATGTTACAGGGACTGTACATGGGCAGCAGCCAATGAGGCTGCAAACATTTTGGCAAACTGAGGTATAAGAATAACTCCTCTGAAAAACTCATGGCATATACACACTCAATGTGCTTGTTTCAAGAAAAACATAAGAAAACTAAGTATGGTGAGAAATTGAATGGAAACAATACCTACACTAACATATCATGTGAATCCATTTTCCCTAAGCAGAGCATAATACATGAAACAAGAGTTGGGAAATGTAACTTCAAATGACCCTATGTTAATCAAATGTTTCTTTTTTCAGTGTTGACTAAGTATTTTCCAGTGGCTTATCTACATAATGTGGTTTCTCGTGAAAAAGGACTAAGACATTCATATCCTGGGGACATTCTAAAATATAGACTGTTTTTGTTCCACTCCAGTAAGTGCAGAGCAAACAGACTGTCTGTATTATTTGACTTTTGGCTTCCAAGAGTGAAAGTCTTACCTTGTTATACCTCTCAATGCATTTTACTGCCATCCATCTTTGTTCTGAACTAAACGGAATTTCTTTTTTTCGTATGTAGTTGTCACTGACATTACTGAAGCCCATCTGTAATGCAAAAATGATAATGACGCACGATTACAACATAGACTATCA
This sequence comes from Xenopus laevis, assembly GCF_017654675.1. Classification (NCBI taxonomy): domain Eukaryota; kingdom Metazoa; phylum Chordata; class Amphibia; order Anura; family Pipidae; genus Xenopus; species Xenopus laevis. The sequence goes on from NC_054378.1 coordinate 44,160,236, forward strand.
GTTTATTGCATCACGTTTTATACCTTGCTCCATAATGAACATACATGTGTTATAGACAGATTTCACAATTGCAGAGACCTGTAAAGAAAACAGCAGTTAAACAAGAGGTTTACAGTTAGAGACAATGGGCCTACTGACTGCATCGGCCAGGTTCCACACTGGACACAAAAGAATAGATGGCCCATGGGTAGTGATGGGCGAATTTGGGGAGTTTTGCTTCACCGGAAAATTCTCAAATTTCCCGCGAAATTCACAAAACGGTGAATAATTTGCGAAACGGCGCCGGCGTCTCGTTTTTGACGCCGGCCTCTGGTTTCACAAATGTATTTGCCGGCGGTGAATCGCGGGAATTCACACCTGCCGAATAAATTCGCCCATCACCACCCATGGGAAAATATGACTGAAGTGACTCTGAAGTGCAAACATAGGATGTTGTTTATAGTAAGTTAATTAATAGTGATTAATTTGCGTGATTCGCCGCCAGCGAATAAATTCGCGAAACGCCCGCAAAAATTCGCTGCAAAAATTCACCGGCGTCAAAATTTTTTTTTTTGAAAAAACGGACGCCTGTGTCGAAAAAAACGGGCGCCGGCGTCTCGAATTTTTCGCAAATTCGCCCATCACTATCAATTAAGAGGACCATACACAACAATTTCAATAAGGGATCACAATATCTGACTTTGGGAAACCCAAAAAGGAAGACACCACGCCAAATGATGATGCCGACTATGTTTTTAAGTGGACAATAGGTATTTATGCTATCTTTGTAAGTCAGCTCAGCTTTATGTAGCACACTGACAGAAACAAGAATGAACAATAAATTGCAGTTACAAGCATACGTTGAATTAAAAATCATGGCGTTCTGCCCTAAAGAGTTAAAAGTGAAATAGAGGAACAGTCCTGCAACAAAGAGATAAGGGATACAAGTCCACATTTCCAAAGTGTAATGCAGTCAGTTTTTTGCACTCACACCCTGCCCCACATTTAGTAACCTGCTAGTGGGTCTTTAGGCAGAATGGAGCACAAGCGACATGCACTTTCTCCATGAATAAGTGTATTTGTCAGCACTGTATTAATAAGGGGTGGGTTGGGGGGTACTTGGGCATCCTCTTGAACATCCTATAGCTTGCGCATCATTCAAATGTGCAAGCTAGGGAACATCAATATGCACAGGTCCCTGTACTAACTCCTTGCATATGACAAACATTTAGGGGTATAATTATTATTCTGTGTAAAAAACAGTGGGATAATTATTGCCATTCTTTGCTCTGTAAAAAACATCCATTTTTTTTCTTCTGCTGAAAGTAATGTAAAATAACAGCAGCAAATCCAGTGTAAACTTACACACACCTTGATAAATTCGCCATTTATTTTAAGCAGCTTTTTACACTATTTTTTCGGCAAATTTAGTTTTATACAGCATAATAAATATGACCCTGAGTTCAGGGCTGCATTGCACCCATAATGCTGTGCTTTGCTCCCTGTGCTGGATTCAAAGTTACAAAGCACAGGTTGCACTCACACCACTACTGGAGACATAGAGTACTAGGGACATGGTTTTGCAACTCTCTATAACATTTACTTATGAGCAGTGTCGGACAGGGCTGGCAGCACACTGGGAAAAATACGAATGGCAGACCCCAGGAGCTTGATCACTGCAGTGCACACACTGTGCTGCCGATATTTTGCAGACGTGGGTTATGTTACATTACCATGCATGTTCACAACATGCAGTGAGTGTTTGGGGGATCTTAATCAATATCAGGAGAACAGGAGGTGAGGGTGGGGCTCCTGATAAAACTTGACAGCAAGGCCTGCTTCCCTGGACAGAGCTCCCCATTCCTCCACCCAAACCCGAAGATGTCCGCAAATTAAGGAGGAGGGAATTACACAGCAACGGACGTAGGGGAGAGGTGTGAGGTTGGTCACCAGGTGCTGGGAGGAGGGCCATTCAGTCTGCACAAAGGTCCCTTGAAGTCGCAGTCCAGGTGGCCGCCAGAAGCCTCAGTTTGACCCTGCTTGTGGGGATTTGATAAATGCTGCCTATGAACCATTAATGTATTACATTACATTTTTTTCTATAACATAAACTGTGAAATAAGCCATATGAAAAAAACCAAAAAACTAAATGACATAAATATTTGAAGCCTCACCTTCATTCCAAGGACTATCAATGCCCCCTCTGTTGGTTGACCCATGAGAGTGTTTTTCTGAATAACTGCATTGTTGGCTACACATCCAGCCTAAAATTGATTGAGATATTATTTACTTACTCCAGATATTGAAATAATATTTTTTAAGTTACTGTATAATTGTGAATAATAATCATACCTAACTGTTCATAAAATAAGATATAACTACATTGTGACTCAGCAGCTCTTGAAGAACTACAGTGCTCCAACCTGTAGTTCAGCAAAAGGTGTAAAATATTTTGATAACTTAACAGGCATGATCTGTGAAATGTTAATTTGGAAGCAAGAAATATGCATACATTTTCCTAAGGCATTTACAGCTTTACAGTCAGTAAAACAACACTAGCCGATAACAAGCCATTGATCACTGAACAAATTGCCTGACTTTTCAACTGCTTGCTTATATTCATTTTAATCCTGTTTAGATTTGGTTTGGGGCACCCCATAATATTTTGACCCTAATACAGAAAGGAGTGATAGTGAGTGAATTTTAAAGTAATGAACCAAACTGGCAAAGTGTATTATCTCCTTTAGGCTAAGGCCACACTAGGCGATCTTTTTTCTATTGTCGCTCGAAATCGCCTAGCGAGGCAATTTCGAGCGACAGTAGAGAAAAGATCGCCGCGTGTGTTTTTACGCTGGCGATTTTTCGCGATTCCCCATAGACGCCAGCGCAAAAGTTTCCCCAGCGATTGCGCTTAAAAGTCGCGGCGAAAAGTCGCCGCGAGTCAAATCGTGGCGCTATCGCCTAGTGTGGCCTTAGCCTTAGTCTGCAAAAAAATAGGATAGTTTCTAGAAAGCTGCTATTTAAGTTAAAAATACTTTCACATTAAAGGGTTCTGTGATCCTAATTGACAACACACTAAATGAAAAAATAGTCTTCATCTCCTGCACAGGAATTACTGAAATGTCAATGGAAATAGACATTTTTCATACTTAAGTGATGATGATGCATATGACCTCCTCCATTATGCATAAAGAACATATATTGATGGCCTTGGCTACATGATTGCTATGTCACATTGAGCTATTTCTTTCATTTAACCACAAAGGCATTGACAATGCTGAAAGGAAATCCATAATTTTCAGCATATTGTGATTGATCTTACCTCCACCAGTTTTCCTATAGATACATTGGAAAATTCATGAACTTCTTCATTTGATGGTAACAGGTTGACGTGTCCCTTTCCTTCATAGCCAACACCTGTGACCTGCAAAGCAGTGATGTTTAGTACAAGAGCCCATAAGCAGTATTAATCCAATACAGGGTACATATCTGTCTATAATATACAGTAGAATAAAAAACTTCATGCAAATATATTAAAGGGATACTGTCATGGGAAAAAAAACATTTTTTCAAAATGAATCAGTTAATAGTGCTGCTCCAGCAGAATTCTGCACTGAAATCCATTTCTTAAAAGAGCAAACAGATTTTTTATATTCAATTTTGAAATCTGACATGGGGCTAGACATATTGTCAATTTCCCAGCTGCCCCAAGTCATGTGACTTGTGCTCTGATAAACTTCAGTCACTCTTTACTGCTGTACTGCAAGATGGAGTGATTTCTCCCCCCCCAGCAGCCAAACAAAAGAACAATGGGAAGGTAACCAGATAACTGCACAAATAATTGCAAATTGTTATAGAATACTGATGCCTGCCTACAGCTTTTACATTAAACTATTTGTGAAGAACAGAAAGAATAAGGAAGGAGAATGAGAAAAAGGGGGAATTTTTGAATGGCTCCTTTCCAAGTATAGCATGAAAGAAAAACAGAACATTTAAATTAAATAAATAAATAAAATAAAACAGGGCTAATTGTGCTGTAAAGGAAACATTTAGAGGGTTATTTACTAAACTCTGAATGCAAAAATCACAAAAAAATTGAAAATCGGATAACATATCCAAAAAGATCGTGAAAATCTGATTTTTTCCAGCAAAGCAAATTTTCGGGAAAATGTAATAAAAAATAAGCGAAAAAAACCCGAGTGGGTTTGATGGGAGTTTGTAGCAGAAAATATTGAGATAGATTCAGACTTTGATAAATAACCCCCTAACTGTATGTGTAGAGAAGTAGAACACATGAGAAACATAAGAGACTTCAATACTGGACTGCCAGGAGTTGTCTGGTTTCATATCCTTGTCTGCAGGGTGTTTGGACAGTGCACTTTCCTGTTGTGCCACCAGAGGCTTTTGGTACTTAATGCTGATAATAGTCCAAGTAAACATGGCCTCTCTCTGTTGTTTTCTCAGTCTCCACCTCTAATCATGTCAAGGCGAGGTGCTAACAATCTAGCCATCAAGACCCTTTATAAGTCAGTGCCTGCATCCCAGCTATTGCCGGATCATTGACCCAAGTCCATGTTCTAACCCCCCTTTTGCCTGTGTTCCTGATTGTCCATTCTTGCTCGGTCTTGTTAATACCTTGGTCCTGCTACCCATCCTTGATCTGATCTGATGGTTTTAACCCTTGGCCTGTTCCACGGACTTGTATTGGCTGCCACCCACCAAAGACCTTTGAATGCAGAACAGCCAAAATTGGTTAAAGATTGATTACAATCTTTTTTTACAGGAAGCATATAAATGTATACCTTTTCAATGAATTTGATAAAGGACAAGCAAAAGGACATTTATGAACCCAATTCATCATGTTTGTTGAATACAGCATTTGCCCCCATATTTCCAGTGTTATTGCTGCCATGAGGGGGTGTAGCAGCAGACACAATTGGGGCCAATGTGTCAAAATAAGTTCAACTACACATGCATGCTTTAACCCAGGGATCCCCAACCTTTTTTACCCGTGAGCCACATACAAATGTAAAAAGAGTTGGGGAGCAACACAAGCATGAAAAAGTACATTGGGGTGCCAAATAAGGGCTGTGATTGGCTATTTGGTAGCCCCTATGTGGACTGGCAGCCTACAGGAGGCTCTACTTGGCACTATACTTAGTTATTATGCAATTAAAACTTGCTTTCAAGCTTGGAATTTAAAAATAAGCACCTGCTTTGAGGACCCTGAGAGCAACATCCAAGGGGTTAGAGAGCAACATGTTGCTCACGAACTACTGGTTGGGGACCAAATGCCCTGAAAATTGTCAAAGTTAAGATTGCATAATTTCCGGTGCTCAGCATTTAAATTATGTCTAAGTATGTTTATTTAGGTACCTATTGAAGCAGCCAGATGTGGGAATGCAGAACTGCAATTGTCAGGGTGGTATTAAATCCAGTGTTCATCAGCTGCAAAAAGGGACATTTGAGCAACAGAAGGCGGAAGGGACACTAGTAGTGCCAAATATAAAACACGCAAATCCTTTGAAGAAGTCTGAGGTGAAATGCATCTGAATGTTAAGGAAATGATTGACATAAATGAAGTAAGGCCCTTTATCTTAGGAAATATAGGATGAACCTGTGTGATTTTTATCTGTAACTGTTTGGCTTTTAGTAAAGCTTCTCTCCATTTGTGTCTATATCACCACGTAATGACAATATGAGATATTAGATACTGACTGGTTCTGACACATGCGGCCTCAATTAAGAGTGCAAGTGCAATTGTGCCATTTGTGTTACAGGTATGGGATCTGTTATCAACAAAACCCATTATCCAGAAAGTTCAGAATAACGGAGTCCATCTCCCATAGACTACATTTTATCCAAATAATCCAACATTTTTAAAATGATCCTTTTTCTGTTATAATAAAACAGTACCTTGTACTCAATTCAGATTAAGATATAATTAAACCTTATTGGCCTATTGGGCTTATTTAATGTTTACACAATTTTCTAGTCGACTTAATATATGAAGATCCAAATTATGGAAAGATCCATTATCCGGGAAAAACCCCAGGTCTCAAGCATTCTGGATAACAGGTCCCATAATTGTACTCAGTGCCTCCAAGACATAACATTAGTCCAAAAAAATAACACAAATATAGTGTTATTAATTTCTCTCTCTCATGTTTAGTTTCAATTGCTCTTTGTTGAAATATTGGTGTGAACATGAGTTGAGTCCAAACATGCATTGTAAACCATACAAATCTAATTAAGCAGTAATAGAAGAAAACAGGATTTTTGCTAAGGGCTAGTCCACACGGGGAGATAGCAACGCGTTTGCGGTCGCGGCGACAAAGCGCCGCGACAGTCGCCGCGACCGGCGCAGGCGACCGGCGCAGGCGACCGGCGCAGGCGACAGTTTTGTATGGGCGCCTATGTAAAAACGCCTGTGCTAACCACACGAGGCGATGCGCTTTTCAACAGTCGCCTGAAAAAGCCTGGCGAGGCATTTTCAGGCGACTGTTGAAAAGCGAATTGCCTCGTGTGGTTAGCACAGGCGTTTTTACATAGGCGCCCATACAAAACTGTCGCCTGCGCCGGTTGCGGCGACTGTCGCGGCGCTTTGTCGCCGCGACCGCAAACGCGTCGCTATCTCCCCGTGTGGACTAGCCCTAAAAGTAATTACTATGCTCTGATAAAAGGAATATAATCTGAAACATAAAACGGCCCAAGAAGAAAATGATAACAAAGACGGCAGTTACCTCTGCATGCAATCCATCTGAAGTTACTAATTTTGTTGCAGTCATCTCATTGGCAGTCAAAGTCCCAGTCTTGTCTGAACAAATGACATTGCAGCAACCTGTCTCCAGAAATGAATACAAGATAAACTGGGATTAAAGTGACAGTAAACTGTGAAATATGTGAAATATCTTATATAACTGTATCTTGTAAAAAGGTCTCATTGGAAAAATAATTAACATGGACATTTAAGAAGACCTGGTATGCATTCCCTCTAGTTGCCTCTATCAATGTACTCCTATGTTCCATTATAATATACTGTGTACCAGGGGTGCCCAGACTTTGTCACCTTGCAATCTACTCTTGCCACCTGACGCCACCATGAGATCTAACTCATAGCAGGATGGCAAAGAGGCAATTCCATGCTTACATACCTCTAATACCCCAATTAGCCGGAATAATATGTCTATGGACGACTTTTACACTCAACAAGTTTACCGCGCGAAACAAACTTTTTTACAAGCAACAAATTTTTTATGCGTGTCAATTTTTACTCGTAACAATTTTTTTACGCGGGGCAATTTTTCCTGTGGTCTACAAGGGAGTGGTAGACTGCGACCAACTTCTTGGGCACCCCTGCTGTAGCTAGAGAGTGTAGCACAGCACTTCAACAGAAAGAATAAAGTAAAATACATAAAAGTATGAAAATGTATTCTGCTCTTGTATGATTTTATTTTGGCTGTTAAAATTGTCTATCCACAGCACATTGTTTCAGAAGTTCTTTGCATAGTTGATCATCAGCAAGTTTTAGTCTTGATCTCTTTCTGGACAGTAAAGGTTTTCTCCTGGCACACCTCCAGTGTAGATCTTATTTGTACAGCTTTCTAATGTTAGACTTGGGTTCTTACACACTTGTCATCAGCATTAGTGATGGGTGAATTTATTCGCCAGGCACGAATTCGCTGCAAATTCCTGTGATTCACCGCCGGCGAATAAATTTGCGAAACTTCGCAAATTTGGCGGCATTTCGTGGGAAATTTGCTATTTTTTCGGCGAATCGAAACACCCCAAATTTGCCCATCACTAATCAGCATCTTATGTTTTGCTTTCAGGCTGAACTTGCTGGAACAATGTGGCCTGGACAAGATAGCAGTAGTTTAACATTGTCTACACTTGTAGATGATCTACTGGACAGTGGATCAGTTGATCAGTTCAATTTTTGGCAATGTTCTTAAATGTAATGGGGAAACAATCCAAAGTTTTATTCAGTTTCTTGAGGACACAGTTGGTTTTGTAGAATACAATCGAACAACCAATGGAACTGGTTTATATTTATTTTACTTTATTTCACTGTGCAAGTATATACATACCTGTACATATCCTGTGCATACAGGCACTCACATACCCACATAAAAAAAAATATTTGTCTATGTATCCTAAAATATCTTACTACTGTCTTTGGGTGGCAAACGTCCATGGTTGCTACACTTTATGAGGCCTCCAAAGAGTAGCAGATGTAGATAGCAAAAGTTTGGGAAAATCTCAATAGCACAGCACATCTAAATCACATTTGTGCATGCAGGGTACCTAAATAACAGTTACTTGGTCCAAACTGTGCCTCTAATGAAGCTTTTACCGCAAACCAACAGACTATAGTTGGGAGCTTGTAAGAGCAGCAGTTAAACAAACAGTAAATAACTACAGGTTTGACATACACACTTATTAAATTACAAGGTCTCAAAAGGTGTTTTATTCCCTGTGAACTGCCTTCACCTAATTTGTGGGTTAACATATGCTTAGAGATTAATGATCATGCTGGCAATTTACATAGTATGCAAATAAAATGTTTCAAATTATATTTATATACAATTAAATAAACCCAGTAAGTTAATGCTGGCCAAAGATGTAAAGATTTTTAAAATGTCCGATCGTCATCGTGAGACCACGATTATCTCGAAATGATCGTACGATCGTACGAATTGTCCATCAACTAAAAAGACCAATTCAGGCGATATTGCCAGGAAAACAAAGGGGAGCTGCCTGCTTGTCCCTGCAGACATATAGATAGATTGCACTGGGACCGATAAAGATTTTTTAACCTGGCCGATCAATTTTCTGACAGATGTCGGTCGAAATATCGTAAGATGTACGATCGTTCGAATCCAACTAACCGCACAATAATTTCGAAGGATTGGTCGGACTTCACTAAAATCGGTCGTTCGGCAAGAAAAATCTTTGCGTCTGTGGGGACCATAAGTTAAATGTTTACATTGGTGGTATTCACCTAGGAATGATTTCATTGCACACATTCTTGTATTGCAGGAGTCTCAATTTCACCACAATGTCTCCTTGCTCCCAGGTCTTACCTAAGGTCTCCACAATAGGCAGTTTCTTAACGATTACTCTCTTGTTGGCCATTCTCATCACGCCCAGAGCCAAGGTGACAGTGACAACAATGGGAAGACCTTCTGGAATAGCAGCTACTGCTAAACTGAAAGGAGATAACGGAACAAAAAAATCTGCTTCAAACTGAAAAGCACATAAATGTAATCTAAGTTTAGACAAAATGTACAAGAGCAAATGCAATGACTGCTAAATCCATGCCAAAGTGTATACTGTATTTCTTTAGTCTGAAGACACTCAATATGCCTACAGGATATAACAAGAACTTTTTTTTTTAATATCACTTTAAACCCTACAAGACATATTGATATTGAATACACCATAACTACTACAATAGTATTTCCCTGCATATTTGGGATGTTGTCCTGTATAATCTCAGTGATACAAAACTGAATGAATTCATCAGAATTTTCTAATCTGGCCTAACAAAGAATGAACAGATTTCAGGATTTGGTTTGGGATTCAGCACAACCACAGCAGGATTGTTCAGGATTCAGATTCAGTTTTGCCGAAACAAACCCTAAGGTGGCTATTTATAAAAAACTCAGTTTGACTTTTTACAATTCAAGAAAAAAAACATGGAGAACAACATAATCCCAAATATTCTTGCTAGTATTCAGTGAAACCTTGAATTTTTATAAAAGAAATAAAAAACAGCAAAAAGTCACCATAAAAAAGTGGTCAAGCAAAACCTGGCAACATTCTACAGTATATAAGTCAATGGACATTAGTTCTAAACATCTGTTTATTTTCCCAGTTTATTTTCTAATGCACGAAACAGTGTGAATCTCACTGACATTTGGCTTTTTTTTACAACAAATTGCATAAGCAACAATTTGGTTTGAGTTTTTCATAAATAAGCTAGAGCTTAATGAAAAACCAAAAAAAATTTGCTTGCATGTTTTGTCACCGTTTTCTTCCGCACTCTCCATCCCTAAAAGTCATGTGACTTTAGAGTTCTGGGTGATTAAAGGTGGCACGTTTTTTTAAGATAATGACATTTTTTCTATATTGTTCAAATATAACTATGCAAATTTAGGATCATAATTGATCTGATTAGTCCAATTCATTTGAGGAAATCAGCGTTAGGTTGAATTATATACAGATACAGTATGTACTCATATTTTGAATTATTTCATTAAAATTGAGTCTATTGGAGACGGCCGTTCCGTAATTCAGAGATTCCTGGATAACAGGTTTCCGGGTAATGGATCCTAAACCTGTAGTAAAGATTTGGCACATTCCTAGTGCTAACATAAAACAACGTTGTGTACAAGTTGAAATTAGTAAAAAAAACTAAGTCAAATTAAATTTTTCCAAATTATGTATTGTCCATAAAATTTAAAAAATACATCTAGAATTCTAGACCAAATCTCCCACTGCTATGAGTTTCAACCCTGGATCACAATAATGTGCAAAACACAAATTAAGAGCACACTAGTACCCTTTTCTGTGGATGTGACACATTTTCTCCCATTTCCAACTATTCATGTAAAAAAAAAATTTTTTAAAACTGCTAGCAGTTCTTAAGATTCTAAAAAGTCAAGTTAGAAAGACTGGGGTTATAACAGCATCCTATTTATGCTGAGATTCCCTTAGCTGTCTGAATTAATACCTCTGTTCTGTGCATTTCAGTGAATTTTGTGGCAAACAAAAATGGAAACAATTTAAAACCACTAAAGAATAAAAAATGCAATTTATCTAAGAACCCTACTAAAGTTTCTGTTCAATGTTAACTGCTTGTAAGCATGTCACATTTTCCTTTAGGGCATGACAGAGAGACATAGTTATGCATTTCAATCTAAATTAGAGAGAGCAGACATTTTTCATTTGTCTCTGAATGAAATGTTTGACGACAGAAAAGGCATCGGTGTAGGCAGAGATGGTAGATGGTAGAAAGCTGGCACTTTCCTAAGCCTGCAGGTAAGTATAGTTGCCATGGGAATGAGTATACCAAGTCCAGCCACTGATTAGTTCTGAAACCACTCAATAAGCTGCTTTGGATTTGATGCCTCATTATAACCTACGCCTTAGAAACAAATAGTCTATTTGCTTTAATCTTTAAATTGCTTTATGATGAAATAGGCACAAGGAAATAATATTTAGAAAAGGTTTTAGTTCTGGATCACTAAAGATGAAGAAGTAATGACAGTGCCAGGTGTGTCATGCTAAATTAAAAGGGAACAGCACCCAAATCATGTAAAAAAGAAAAATGAATTTTGAATAATGGAAGGAAATATATTTCTAAGCAGCTTTCCAATATGAAATTATTGAAAAGATTTTACATTTCAAGTTATTTTTGGATGCTATTGGTCAAGCCATTTCTTTTCTCTGCACAGTTTATTTGGCCATATTTTTTTACGTACAATGAAGCACTTTCACATCCAGCATAATAGTGTTTGCAAGGTTTTTTTCAATTGTCCTGATATGTTAAAATGTACACAATCTCAATTTGATACTAATCAGATGCAGTTGAGCTAAAAATTCTTTTGTCTTTGGATTATGCCCCTTTGTGGAGCTCGGCTACAAAATGACATCTACCCACCAATCAAGATTTGTAAGAAATTTGGACTCGCACACTGATAGGAATAGTATTCAGTGGTGTTAGGAGTTAATTAGTCAAGATGTGTTTTGCCAGAAGCAAGCATTCAAAAAGCCATTTATCTCACCAGACACAAAGTAGAAAATCGAATTCTTTAAAAGGACATCTTTTATTTGCTGGCTGTACAATGTTTTAGCGGGACTCACCACCTTCCTCAGGTCTGCCCCTCAATTCTTCAGATGAAAGTACCCTACTTCTATTGATACAGGCCCCTTGGGAACTGCAAAGCTACCTCCACCTTTTGTCTTTTGATGATTTTTTTTTGGTGTAAACTGCACAACTTGCTAATGTTATTTAAAAAACAGAAACTTACCTTACTCCAATAGTAAACATGCTTAGAAGTGGCTTTCCCTGCAGCCAGCCAATTAGCATTATTAAACCTAGGAAGATAGACAGACAGCTATAAAATGTCAAACAAACATAATATTCTCTGTGGCTTGCAAGGGGCTGCTGGGATATGACCCAAGCCTACTTAGTATATCAGACAGGAGAGCCACGTTTTTATTCTAAACTAATATAGTTTGGCTAGAATACTTAGCATTTATAATACATTACTCTATTGCAAGGGGACAACTGTAACGATATGGGAATACATTATAACTAGTGATGGGCGAATCTGACCCATTTCACTTTGCCGAAAATTCACAAAATGGTGAAATTCAGGCAAAATGCATTAAAGTTTATGGGCGACGTTTTTTTTTGATTGCACAACAAATAGCGCAATAAATTTTGCAGTGATACTTGTCGATACATTTTGCTCATCACTTATTATCACTATAAGAAGTCAGTGAGACTTACTGTATAAGGAGTTTTAAATGACAGCTGCATTGCTGCTGATATATCCCAATTGTATACCATTGGTTTATTGGCTTATATTATCAGATCCTCATGTGTACAGAAACTCAAGAATAATCAAAAGCATACTGTAGATCACTCATCCTGCCTTATGTGTTGGTGTCAAACAACCCATTGCAACTGTCAACAGGATGTAATGAAAAACTCTGGGACTACATCGTAAATTAGTTTGAAAAAAGACACACGTCCATCAAGTTCAACCTTTTGACTTTTTTTTTATTAATATTTCAGAAAAACTTGAGAGAGTCATGTTTTAAACCACTGGTTTCCAAAAATGCTGTTAGTTAATCTCACCTATTATTCCGAATGAGAACAGAGAGAGCTGCTTTCCTAGTCTGTCCATACTTTTCTGCAGTGGGGTTTTTGGAGTCTAAACATAAAGAAATATGATTAATGCATTTTGTACATAGAACAGAATAGAGAAAGGGACAAATGAATCATTAAAGGGATACTGTCATGGAAAAACATGTTTTTTTCCAAAACACATCAGTTAATAGTGCTGCTCCAGCAAAATTCTGCACTGAAACCCATTTCTCAAAAGAGCAAACAGATTTTTTTACATTCAATTTTGAAATCTGACATGGGGCTAGACATTTAGTCAGTTTCCAAGCTGTGGGACTTGGCTTTTACTATTTCTTAGATATTCCAGGGAGCTGTTATCTTGTGTTAGGGAGCTGTTATCTCCTTACCTTCCCATTGTTCTGTTGTTTGGCTGCTGGGGGGGGGTGATATCACTCCAACTTGCAGTACAGCAGTAAAGAGTGATTGAAGTTTATCAGAGCACAAGTCACATGACTGGAGGCAGCCGGGAAATTGACAATATGTCTAGCCCCATGTCAGATTTCAAAATTGAATATAAAAAAATCTGTTTGCTCTTTTGAGAAATGGATTTCAGTGCAGAATTCTGCTAGAGCAGCACTATTAACTGATGCGTTTTGAAAAAAACATGTTTTCCCATGACAGTATTCCTTTAAGGAAATGGAATACAAAAGAAGGAATAAGGAAAGCAGAAACAGTGAAACATTCTATAGAAAATTTGAGTTACAAAACAAATTTAAGGAATGACATGAAAAGAAGAGCATTGGGCTAATTGCTTATTTGGCCTTCCCCAAGTGTTAATAAGGGGTATTAAAATGTTTGTGAATAATTGCTGATCAATTCAGATTATATAAACTAAAAACGAAGTTGCCTATATGATTCCTCTTAATAAGATAAGAGCCTGAGATTTTGATGGGTTTAGTTTTTTATATGTATGAAAATATAAGCTCTCAACAAAACAAATTTAGACTGACTGTGTGTGGTCTTGTCAAATGAATCTAAAACAAAGATGTAGATATAATTCTACCAAGGAGATGCATTTAGAGAAGGAAACAAGAATTCATTAAAAACAATAATAAAATCCTATACAGCCTTTTAACCTATAACAAACCAGTTTTACAACCCCAGTTCTGATGAGAGAAATGTTAAATAACGTATTGGAACACGTGGAGAGTTGATAAAATATAAAACACAACAGAACTGTTATATATTAATCCAAACGATCGCTATCAATTTAGTGATGAATGGAATAAGGACAAAGGATCTCAGAGCAACAAAGCAATGGGTACAAATATAAATATTTATACCATATGTAACATTACAATAGATATACATAAACCAAAAAGAGAGCTGTCTTCCAGAAAAGTACCGTGACTTTATATATTTATGCTCCCACGAAAACAGACAAAACAATGGGAGACACAATACAAACCTCCTCTGCTTGCATCATTTTGAACACTTCTCCGAACTGAGACTTTTCACCAACTCCGATGACCAGTCCCTGCATTACAAGACAGATATTAATGCAGGAGAGCACAAATGAAATCCATAGCACAAATAACCATTTTCTCTCATTTTGCCTGGCTGCAACAGTGACATAAACTCATTCACAGTAGTGCATAATGATACACTCCTTGCACATCAAATGCTATACTGTTGGTTGGTGTCTATGTTTCCTGTGTGGCTCTGGATATGACCAGAATACTATTAGCCACTTCAAGCTATGAAAGTCCTGTAGATAACACCTTTGTGGGACACCCAAATGATACAAAGTTACACTTGTGGGGCAACTACCTGTGGGCAATTATGTTTAGAAACCTGCTTGCAAGATACTACAAAGGTGCAGTTATCTGTTTGCTTTGTACTCCACATACTTAATAAATAAGCTCCATAGAGTATTTAGTAGGCTAGAAGGATCATGTGATCCTTAATTGTCCTCAGATTATACAGAGGAAGGGGGATACGTACAAATATGCAAATTACACTTTATATCATTCCAGTGTAACATACATCTGCAGGAATACTTCCACAATTTCATAGGTGGTGAATGTTTTACTTTACAGTACATGGCAAGTTGAGACTGTTTTTTTACAAATAAATTGAAACAACATCTCCAAAATAAAGAATCTTGAAGCTTTTATGGATTAATGTGAAAATATTTAGCGCATAGTAGGCTACATTTGGATCACTGTGCATTCCAAGAGGGCAGGTCTGTAGATGCTGGAAGTGGATCTTTATCAAAATGGTTATTTAATTAAAAATGTATTACCTTCCCTCTTCCATAACGGACAAGGGTTCCCATGAACACAATGTTGCTGAGTGTTGCAATTCCGCTGGCTTCGTCTATAGAGCCATGAATCTTGCTGCATGGCTCAGTCTCCCCAGTAAAGCTTGATTCATCAACCAAAAGATCTGTCGTCTACCACAAAAATATATTACAATTATGATTTACCGCAATAGGACTGATTGCCAAATGACGTTTGGAAAACATTAGCAATACTGAATCTTTTTCCCCAAAAATGCATTATATTGTATTTTATACTATAAATATATATATATATATATATATATATATATATATATATATCGATCGTCTTGATAAAGGTCTTAAACGGAGACTGAACGTTGGCCTGTTCCTTTTGAATATGTATTTTTAAAGGCTCGCAGTGTGCACCAGTTGTCATCGATTATCTATCTATGCAACCCATACAGGTAGCACCTAGGTCATTTTTCCCTTAATGGAGTGCGGAAAAAAACACTGTGTATATATATATATATATATATGTATGTTAACCACTAGTGCATTTGGGTCAGGAATTAATACATACAGTATAGTAATCCTGAGTTAATGACAGAACTGGTTCCATTAAGCTCATGCCATTTATTCATTTCAGACAACAGTAGGATAAGGGAGAAATCTTGAGAATCATAATCTGTCTGAAACCCAGGAGCACATTTTATCTAATATAAGGCAAAAGCAGGAATTATCAGATTAGCAAATACCGGTGTTTAGTAACTATGGAAGCAGAACGTAATATAGGTCTTTTTACTTTTCCTGTATAAATACTAGGCCTCCTCAATCTTTGTGAATCTTTTAGTAGGAATTTCTGATTACAACAGATTACAGTGTTAATAGATTCTACATTATTACTCTGATATTTATTTTAAGATATTATTCTGTTATCCCGAATCCACTTCAGTATTAATGATTATTATTGAAGTGGATTCAGCAAATGCTTCAGTGACAGTGTGAGTGCAGCTTGTAATATTTCTCCCGGGATTGAAATGTTTACAACTCTGCAACTCTGGGTACTTTTGGCAGCAGTCACTAAGGCACAATTTGAGAGATGGGTTAGTGTTTTGGGCAGGTTATATAATTGCTGTAGAACTGCTACCACTGCTCCTCCTGCTTACCTGGAGCTATCCATATAGATATATGTTGCAGCCTTACATAGGTCATTTGCAATCCTAGCAGTATACATAAATCTGTTAATCATATTCTATATGTAGGCACTGTAAGTATATTGCTACTGAAATATAGAACTTGAAATGAAGAGATAGAGGTTAGTAACTGTATTCTGCAGAATTAAAGGAGACATACAATCCAGCAAAACAAATGTTTAGTTGCTTCATTCGTTTTGACTGTACTATAGGATAAGAACAATCTAAGAGATCAAAAATGCCTGATGCCCATAGCATACAATGGGACTGAGCATCACAAGAAGCATGCTGTGGTCTGAATGACAATTGATATATGCTCTGGCTTTACAGTAGGATGTACGGTTCCAAGAGACTGTAAGGGTAGGTGAGTGCAAAGACAAAATAAACTGCAAAAAATGATGGCTTGTTTTTAATGTCTGATGTGTTTAACACTTGGCACAATTGCTTCAGGACAGTAATCTATGTCAAACAATCAGAGATTTGTATTCACTATTATACCTCTAGCAAGCTGATCAAAGTGGATTATGGATTAGTTAATCGGGTAACATCACAGGAGAAATCTGTCTGGTGTTTTGTAAATGAGTCCTATGGTGCCTTAAAGGAACAGTTCAGGGTAAAAATAAAAACTGGGTAAATAGATAGGCTGTGCAAAATAAGAAATGTTTTCAATACAGTTACTTAGCCAAAAATGTAATCTATAAAGGCTGGAGTGACCGGATGCCTAATGTAATAGCCATAACACAAATTCCTGCTATATAGCTCTCTCTAACCCTTCACTTAGTGACTTGAAGGGGGGCCACATGGGACATAGCTGCTCAGTTCATTTGCTTTTGATCCTGAGCACGCTGGAGTAAAATCAACTGAACCACTTTCTTGGGCACCATTTTATTCTTAACCCAGAATACAGTCTATTCCAGTCTATTCCAAATATTAGTCAACCTGCACTCTTTTAAGACGATTATATAGAACATTTTTTTTCTAGCGGAAAATTATTTAGGGTTCTCAGACATGGTGATTTCATACAAGACCACTGGACAGCACAGATTTAGGATTTGTTTTACAATCTGTACCTGCAGTTGTGCTAGGATATTAACAAAGAATCGTCATTCTTCAATTCACAGAGGAACAAAGCAACAGATACTACTATGAATTGCATTTACACCAATTTATGCAGACCAATAAATACAAATTGCGCTTGGGTTGCTTATCATAGCCTATTATACTAGTGCCCAGGAAATATATCAGATTTCTGGGAGTGAGAGCAAGAAAAGCTGCAGGTGGCCCATAGACAAACTCAAGACAAATAGAATGGATGCAAGGAGCTAGCTGACACAATATCTGATATTTATGGGAACAAGCCATATATTTACAGAAAAGCGTTGTATTTTAAATGCACTTGATATACAGTACTGTATAATTAACAAAAGCTACCATACACAAAACAAAAACTACACAACTGAAAATATCAGAAGAATGTTAAGATACTAATGCTGAATGCAGCAACACTGGCACTGCATACAATGGCAGAATGTAACTTTCTAAAGACAAAACACAAATAAAACAATTACCAGAAGAGATGTACGTTATGTACACGCCAAAACAAAAGGAAACTTGTGGCACAAAACCAACAATGTTCTAATTGGTGTAATAAAACCGTCATCCACTCATGCTTGTAGACCTTTCTATTGAAGCAGTTAAAAACAATTCCATAAAGGACACACTGCCTTAAAACTTTGAGTAATTGCACACTTTTCTTCCCATATGTAATAATTATTTTTTTCTGCCTTAACATTAAATTGTTTTATGGTATATTTTATGACTATATCTTTATATTGCAGTTTGGCAGCTGTTTCATTAGTAAAGCTTAACATGAGACAGACAAAAGTGACTACTAATGGAAGAATATGACTCAACAAGGCAAAACAAATAGATAAATAAAAAAACAGATTGTTATAGGAAGGTAGAATTTGAAAGTGAAGCTACTTTTATAGAAGCAACAGAATGCCTTTGCGCAAAGAGATGCACCTGTTTCAGTGTGCAGAGCTCTATAGTGGTGGGGCAGGGTACGGGTGGCATCTATGAACGAGTCCTTCCTTGAAACATTTTCTTAAATTTATTTTTGGCTGTGTTAGCAGCGGTTATCTTTTGAGCACATACATTTTTAAAAAACTGTGTCCATGAAAAGGTGAGTGGGAATCAGTAGATACTAAATTCTGTGTTTTCACACAAAATTGTTTGTACATGCCTCAACTGCAGAGCTGTCAACTTTCGGCAAGGATTGTCCAACAGATATTTTTCCAAGTCATGATGTCAGCAGAAGTTACGTCACGTACATGCACAGAACTGCTCCTGAAACCATTGCTGCCCAAGCACACTTTGATCCACTGTTGTCACTGAAATGTTCCGCGACTCCGCGAGACATACAATGGATTTGTTGAGTGCAAATCGCTGGAAATCAGCAGCTATCGTCAAAAATCAGGGGAATGCATCCGAGTGGCGGGAGCTGGGGGGGGGGACAGACCCAAACACCTGGTAATTTCCGAGAAAATTGGGGGAGTTGACAGCCCTGCAATTGGTTATGTGCGCTCTGCACAAAACTTATATGCCTTTGCACTAGTGCACAGTTTAAAGCGAGCCTTGCAGGTCATTCAAATGGAAAAAGGAAGAGTTTCTAATGTAATAAAATATTTTCCATTGTACTGGTTTGAATATTAAATCACTGCCAAGTAATAAATGGATCAGACAGACACATGAGTTATGGTTTACAGTGTTTGGCAATAATCTCATATTTCTGTGCCACACCAAGTACTGCATAGGAACACATGCTAGTAAATGCTGAAATAAAGCTTGTTCTCTCACTGACCTTCAACATCTCTTTGTGCTTTTTATCCTCAGACACTCAACAATGGAGATTAAACCAAGTAATTTGTCAGCTTTGGTTCAAACACTTACACTTTATGAGGCAGGCTGGGCAGCTAATGTAGAGGCCTGCCACGGTCTGATTCACAGCTACAAATAAATAACCCAGGCTTTGGCACCTACTGAAAAAGATGATTCAGCTCAACCATCTTCACATGGATTTTTGTTTATGGCAGACGTAGGAGTAATAAAGCTAAAGGGGCATAATACTGGCCACAGTTATTAATTCTGAATATCAAAAGGAATTATATGCAGTTATTTTCATATTGAGGAAAACATTCCAATTCCAAAAGTTACTATATTCTAAAGACAAGCAAATGCTGTCTAATTTTCTAGCACTATTTGACCAGTGGAAGCCCTGCTTAAAGGAAAAGTAACACAAAAAATAGAAAGTGTTTTAATGTAATGAAAATCTAATGTACTGTTGTGCTGCACTGGCACAACTATTGTGTTTGCTTTAGAAACTCTTCTATAGTTTATATAAAGAAGCTGCTGAGTAGTCATCAGGGAAGCCATTCAAAGCTGAAAAAGGAAAGCTCTTACTCATGGGTGTTTTTATGAGTTTACAAATGTATGCTGGGGGGCCTGTAAAAATGCATATACTAGGTTTGCAAATTTTTTTTTCTTTTTTTTATGTATGTTGCCTGGATTTTCCCTGAGGATGATTCATTACCATTATTTTTTATTTAGTTGCTGCAAAAGTGTCTGGAATGAACAAAGTTTGAAGGGCTGATGTCACTGCCCCTTCCTCAGGTGTCCATTACTGTATCTTAGGAAGTGAGGTGGAGACACTAAAAATATTGTGCAAGTCACGTGCATTTGCACAGATGGAATAAATATTAATTCGCTTTGCCTTACTTTGCCTTTGGAGTGATGTCAGGAGATTTTAATGCTATAGAGGAAGCTAACTTCGAGGGCCTGGTCACTGTGGGCCACCCGCAACCGTGGGATCTGCTTTCTCTATAATTACATCACTGGTTCTACTACTTCTAAAATTAGCTAAAAATATAGTGTCCTGATTCTCACTGAGGAACAGATTATCATTGTTTCAGAAACAGAATTCACAAAATATGAATGATTTATTGTAAGAAGTGCTTTACAAAAGATTTTCATACAAGTACAGGTATAGGACCTGTGGTTGTCCGGATCATGGATCTTTCTGTAATTAGTTTCTTCATACTATAACTCTACTAGAAAATCATCTAAACATTAAATAAACCCAATAGGCTGGTTTTGCTTCCAATGGGATCAAGCGCAAGGTACTGTTTTATTATTAGAGAGAAAAAGGAAATCAATTTTAAAAATTTAGTCTATGGGAGACAGCATTTCCGTAATTATATAATAAAAAACTTGTATGTGAAACAGATGTATTTACTATTTTAAATCACAGGAGATGCACTAAAATTGTGAAATGTCAAAAACAGACCCTTTACTGCTTTTTAGAATATTGTCTCACCTTTTCAATAACCTGGGTTTTCAGTCCCAGTCCTATAATGTTGCATGGAATATCCCCATGTATAGTGAATTAAAAAATATCTAAAAATTGATTTCTAGTTTTCTTTTTAAACACAATAGATGAAGTGCACCAGGTGAACAAGGCATTCTAGGGGTAAAGCATAAGAGGTATGAATAGAACCTTAGCATATATGACAAGCAGGCTCTGAACCAGGTACAAGGCTTCATTATGATAGTGGAACCAAGGAACACAACCTAATTAGCATAACCAAGCACTAAATCATTTTTTTTTAAACTAGATTAAATGGGATCATGGAGACCAACCACAAACACAATGGAGTTCCCTCTTTGGGTTTTGACCCGTATGGTACAAATCAGTGCACTACACTATATGCATTCTCAGCATTGCACTTGAGTTATACAGAAGATATACAAATGTGAAATACCTCTATGAGTCTGATGTCAGCAGGAACCCTGTCACCAACTGACAAACACACCACATCTCCTGGAACCAGCTCACGAGCCAGAAGGTGCTGTTGTTTTCCATCACGAATGCTGAAGACAAAGAGTCAATATTGAAAAAAAACATTAACTAAATCTACATGAGTGATAACACAAAAAAAGTAAGCAAGAGCAACTACCAAGAATAAACAGGAATTTTCCAGTACAGTGTTTCATTCCCTTAACAGTAAAGTTCAGCACTTTCAATCGGTTCTATTAAAATCAGAATTCCACACTATCCAGAGCCGGACTGGAGAGCCTTGGGCCCACCGGAGGACCTGCTATCAATACCCGAATACTGTTCATATGGCACAAAATGTCCAATAGTTGCCTGGTAACCACTCTCCCGTCTAAGGGCAGTGCCACACTAGGAGATTAATCGCTAGCGATAAATCAGTGCTTCTCTGGGCAACTAATCTCCTGCAGTCTCCAGTAAAAAGCTCTCCCATAGGCAATACTGTGAATCTCTGGTGGTAAACCCATGTGTCGCTCCAGTCTCCCAAAATCGCTTGAAGTTGTAGCGATTTTGGGAGACTGGAGCAACACATGGGTTTTACCAACAGCGATTCACATTATTGCCTATGGGAAAGCTTTTTACTGGAGAGTGCAGTAGATTAGTTGCCCAGAGAAGCAGCGATTTATCGCTAGCGATTAATCTCCTGGTGTGCAACTGCCCTTAGCCGATTATGTGGGAAATCAAATATCCTGTGAGTGTTTTAAATGAAAGGCGGGTAAATGGAAATACACATTGTATAGTGAAGACAATAATGACAATAGAAGAGTTAATGAAAATTCATATATAATTATACAAAATTCTATAGCTTACTCAAATCAAAATAAAATGGTAATTCAAAAGAAAAAATGTACAAGATCCAAATAAGGACAAAAAAAATTAAAATAATGTTTTTTGTTTAAACATTTAAATCAGTACACTGCTTTTGTTCACACACAATAAAAACATCATAACAGCAGGTCATCAAATGGAAAAGTAAGGGTAAGATGTAGATGAAATTAAAGTTATGGGATCTCATATTCAGAAATGTGATATCCACAAAGCTCCAAATTATGGGAAGGCACTATAAGCAACAAAAAACCAAATGGTTGGTGCTCATACCATTCATCACTCAAACTTGAAAAATGTAAGTCATATTAAAACATACCCTTAAATACATATACCTCTTTCTCCCCCCCATGGATAACACTGCACCCCACAGCACATGATTAAACAACAATTTCCAAATGCTAACAAACCCCCAGGCTCACGTCCCACAAGTAGAGTAGGACACACACAGGGAGCATAGGGCAGGCAGTGTATGGCACACAAGGAGCATAGGTCAGGCAGAGTATGGCACATAGGAAGCATACTGCTGGCAGAGTATGGCACACACACAGAACATAGGGTCAGGGGCGATCCTGGCCCCTCCGCCGCCTGAGGCAGCAGCAGTTGCTGCTGCCCCCCCTCCCCCAGAAATTCGCTCTTAAAGTACCAGGAGCAGCATCTTTGCTGCCCCTGGTACCTAGTGGGGTGCTGCCGCCTGAGGCGACAGCCTCAACTTGCCTCATTGGCGAAGCACCCCTGCATAGGGCAGACAGAGTATAACACACACAGGCAGCATAGGCAGGCAAAGAAAGGCACACAGGGAGCATGGGGCAGGCAGAGTATAACACACAAGGAGCATAGGGAAGGCAGATTATGGCACACAAGAAGAATGGGCAGGAGCCTATGGCAAAGCGCACAGGGAGCATAGGTCAGGCAGAGTAGGGCACAAAGAGAGCATAGAGCAAACAGAGTACAGCACACATACAGCATATGGCAATGCAGAATATGGCACACGACAAAGAGAATGCTAAGGAACATATGGCACACAGGGAGCATAGGGCAGAGTATGACACACAAGGAGCATAAGTCAGAGAGAGAAAGGACCTTTACAGCCCGAAACATGTCATGTGGACAAAAATAAAAGCACAATAGCAGACAATTTCTGCCTAAGTGTACGATTCCCAACCTCTTTGATTGTATTGTTTAAGACATTAAAAAATCTCTTCACCTTACAAAAGAAGTCTAAAGAAGACACTATAGGGAATAAAGTTATCACAGTAATCTTTAGAACAGGTGCCAAACCTTCTACCCTGATACTATTGCAAATATATATATATATTTGAACAGCACACTCATAGCATTGTGACTTTTGGCTTACGGAGTTTAATGTCACTAAGGCTTACCAATTGCATTCAGGGGGAACCAACTTATTTAACTCCTCAAGGGACTTTTCGGAACGATATTCCTGGAGGACAAAATAAATATGCATAGTAAGAAGTCTTGTGCAAAAGCGATTCATACCATGCAAGATTAATGTTTAACTTTACATTTGCTTCACAAGAACAGTAAAAAGTAATGATTATTTTAAAGACCTGTAGAAACATAAGGCCATCATACTGGAACCTACTGTACACTCCTAGCTAAAAGACATCTAGGCAGTGCTTTACACTATTATTGTTATTCTGTATTTCTGTTCATGTTACTGATTGTTGCAAAACAAAATTGTTATCCAACAAAGCCAAAAAACAAAGGTACGGCACATGGCTGACTGGATTATTGCTCTAAAATAACATCACTAAACCAAGTTTAAAAAAATTATAATGACGCTGATTCTAAAAGCCACCATATTCGCCATATAAAAGATAAACTTGATTTGAATGTTTATAGAATTTTTTTATAAGCAGTGCAGGATTCTCAGGTTCCAACATCTCGGTTTTATCAGCTAAATACTCCAATTGAAAATCAGTTTTTCTACAGCATTTTCAGTGGAATTGATGCCTTGCTAGTTACAATGGATTGCAAGATTCACTAGACAGTCAATAGAACATTTGAAGCAATTCAATCATATCAGAACTGCATTATGAGGGGCTCATTTATAAATAATGGGCACATTTGTACCTGGGCAGTAAATCATAGCAACCAATCAGAATTTGTTTTCCCAGGCAGCTGCAAGTTGAACACTGACAACGACCACTTAATTGGTTTCCAAAAGTAACTGCCCAGGTGCAAATTTGCCCAGTGTTTAAAAATGACAACTACAGAGTGAAAATAAATAGGTAAAGCAACTATAATCTTACAGCTCAGATCATCAGCTCAAATTCTGATTGACTTTTGGAGTCACTTGGAAACACAGCATGTCATAAATACATATTTAATTAAAATGTGCATATAGATGAAAGTGAGCCCAGGAGTTTAAACCAGGCTCAAAAATGAATTTGCTTTTCCAGGGTGCCTTTACCAGATTCACCTACATAGGTAACTGAAGTGCACCTAATAAATCATACAATAATGCATGATATGAAATGAAATGATAATATTCTGCTACCCCCCGTTGATTGAAAATAAATTAAGAAATCAGCTCTAAATGATATAAGAAAGAGATTATATGATTCATGGAGATGAATGATTAGAGATGAAGTTCAGATGACAAAAGCTATTCAGAAAGGATGTAGGCAGGACAAACGTCTCTACAACTTCTCGACAAATTTAGGTTAATAGATAACTGGCACAACCTTAATGTATGTGAGGCAGGGAGAATAAAGAAATAAAATCAATGACCCAGACAGATATAAGTAATTAGAACGTTTGGGAAATAAAGCAAAAAGGGAAATATTAATAAGGGCAGCATGTATGACCCAAATACATCTATGTATCGTCATGAGAAAATATAGCAAATGAAACCATCCAGCTCAAAAAATGCCCAGTATTTCTTTGTAGCTGCCTCACCCAGTGTCTGTATCTGATTCATTTAATGATAGCATACCTGTACAAACGCCACTGTAACCACTATGAGGATTGCCTGCAATAAAGAAAGAGAAGAAAAACAGCCTAAACAAACAGATGACAGGCACTGTAACAATGTCAACAATATGACATTTTGGGAGGGTCAGTAAGTTCTCTATGCAGATTTTCTGATGGGGAAATCCATGAGCAATATTGCAGCTTTTTAAAAGATGACTTTGTAAAATATATTGGCTACCATGAAACAGAGGTGGAATTCCAACGTTAGCCTATTAAAAATTACATATCGAATAAAAATAAAAGAAAAATTTAATTGAAAAAAACCCCAAAAACAAATCTTGACCATTAATAATGTATCTCTAAAAATGGAAGGAATTTGCCTTTAAACGTTAAGCTTTGTACTACTTTAATGAAAATGCTCCCAAAAATGTTGCTGCCAGCAGTGTGAGCTGCTCCACTTTCTGCTGGATGCTTTCCCTGGCTATGCAGAATAGCTGTCAGTACTCAGTGATTTGCATTGAAGGATGGCAGTCAATCAGCAGTAAGGCTAACCTGACAGGGAACTTCTGGCCATCTTTGCTTGTGAGAAGGCAGAGCTGTGATTGGCTACTCCCATGTTATCAGGCAAGGACTTTTAGGGCAATGACACAAGGGGAGATTTGTCGAAAACGCCTTGCCTTTCAGTAATCTTGTAATCACCACATTTTCCCGTAATTAAAGTGATGGTTCTCCTTACAGTCTAACTTAGTATTACTATTAGTATGTTATAGAATGACTAATACTAAGCAACTTTTAAATTGGTCTTCATTATTTATTTTTTGTATAGTTTTTAATAATTTGTCTTAATGGTCTATTCTAGCTTTCATAAGGGGGTCACTGACTTCATCTAAAAACAAATGCTCTACACAATTATTTTTATTGCTGCTTTTTATTACTCATCTTGCTATTCATGCACTCTCCTATTTATATTCCAGTCTTTTATTCAAATCAATGCATGGTTTCAAGGGTAATTTGGACCCTCGCGACCAGATTGCTAAAATTGGAGAGTTGTTGAATAAAAAGCTAAACTATTCAAAAATAATAATAAAATGAAAACCAACTGTAGATTGTCTAAGAATATCCCTCTCTACATCACACTAAAAATGAACTCAAAGGTGAACAGCCCTTTAAGCCAAATCGCCTTGAGGCATTTTCTGGGAGATTGTTTCGATTTTTTAACGCGGGTCACACCCTTAGAGCATACCCATTACTGACCCCCAATACTTTTTATTCCTGACTGAAATCAGGCCAACAATATATGTAATTTTTAAAAATCCTATATGACCCCTTCAAATCAGTCATAATGAGGCAGAATTTTGGTCCACAAACCATTATTTGCTGAGGATTAGGGATGTAGCGAACTTTTCGCCGGCGAACTAGTTCGAGCGAACTTCGACTGTTCGCGTCCGCCGAATGTTCGCGAACGTCGCGCGACGTTCGCCAATAGGCGTTCGCGTTCGATTCGAACAAAAATCGTTCGACCATTCGACCATTCGATTCCTTCGACCGCTAAAATCGAAGGATTTTCGTTCGAATCAAACGATCGAAGCCATTGGATTGAATGAAATCATTCGATCGAATGGCTTCGATCGTTCGATTCGAACGAAAATCCTTCGATCGAACGATTAAAATCCTTCGATCGTTCGAATCGAACGATTTGCGGATGTTCGAAGTTCGCAAACTGTTCGCGAACACATAAACGGCAGTTCGCTACATCCCTACTGAGGATTTTCCAGCCGCCTTCTATTTTAGATACAGGTATGGGATCTATTATCTGGAAACCCATTATTTAGACGGCTCAGTTAAAGAGGAATGGCATTGTCCATTGATTTTCACTTAAGCAAATAATAATAATAATAATAATAATAATAATAAAACAGTATATTGGCAAAACTGTGTGCTCTGGGCCCTATGCAAAATTTTTTTGAAGGGGCCTTGCACACAGTAATCCTTCCCTGCCCCCTGCCTGCTCACTCCCTGCCCCCAATGGACCACTCTCTTGTCTGCCTGCTTCCTCCTGGGGTGGGAGAGGTAAGAGAGTGGCTGGGGAGGGGCAATTTTTTACTACAGAGGAAGCTGACCATGCTGTCCATGCTTCCTCTATAGTTATGCCACTGGAACAGTACCTTGATAACTAAGCTAGCAGAAATGTATGTTGGTACAAAATGATCTTGCATTTACAGGTAAAAAGTTTTTTTTTAATTAGCCTTAAAGAAGAGGGAAAGGCTTTGTACACTTGATGGTGCCAAATGTTAGGCACCCCCAAGTAATTGTATTGACTTACCTGAAACCCCGGGCCGGTGCTCCTATCAGCAGAAAACTGCACCAGCAACGGGGTTATACCAGTGAGCAACACAGAGTGATACTCTTCCATCTCCCTCTTTCCTTTGCGTGGCTGTGCATGCGCAGTAGAACAAAAAGCCGATCTTTAACTAAAAAGTCAGCTATTTCGTTCAACCGCACATGCGTTTGCCAGGGGAAATTTGAAGAAAGAAAAAGCCGGAAGAGGATTGTTCGGTGGTGCTCACTGGTATAACACCGAGCTGGTGCAGTTTTCTGCTGATAGGAGCACCGGCCCGGGGTTTCAGGTAAGTCATTTGGCACCTCTAAATGCACCAAGTATTTCCTTCTCCTTTAAGGAATGGTACTCCAAATTATAGAAGTTCCCTTACCTATATTAGTTCTTTCTTGGTTTTCTTTAAGCTACAGTACTTTGCCTTTTATTCATGTTTGTGCTAAATATGGTTTCCAATCTCTTTCAAACATTATCTAGCTAGCTTTCCCATTAATCCTGTCAGTACTACAGTTTGATCATTCAGCATTCAACTGCTTGACATGCAATTCTGCTTTAAGTCTGTAAGCACAGTGGGAGAAAAAAAAGATTTAATTGTGAGAAAAACGTTCTGTTCTTACCACAGTAATGCTCACTGCATCTTCATACTCCTTCGTGATTATGCTCACCAAGGCTGAGCCAAGCAGCAACAAAATGAGAGGATTTGTAAACTTTAAAAAACAAAAAAGGAAACAATAACATAAGCAAAATTTTGGATGAATTCTTGGTTTTGAGAAGGTATGTTTTCTTGATGAACCTACTGTTTAAACAGCAATTTTAATTAAATAACTCGGCTAGTAGGATGAATAGACTAGATGATCAACTGAATTAGAAGCAAATAGGGTTACAAATGAATTAAACAATACAGAACTTGTGAAAGCAAGAAGGATTTTCCCAAAGGCTATAAAAACCTGCTATTATTAGTTACTTCCAAAGTGACAATAAAAATGGCAAACTTGGTTGATCCTCTGGGCATTACTCAAAATTGTATCATGCACAAGCACATTTTCTTACACTTTAAGGTGAAAGCACAATCCTAGAATTGTTTAGAACTGCGTGGGTTACAGTGATGTTCAAAAGCTTGCTACTTACTTGAACTGAGGGGTTGAACTAGTGGTGTAACTAGACTGTGCCGGGCCCCCCTGCAAAGAAACCTTCAGAAGGGCCCGACACACTCCTATCCCCATCCTCCCGTCCACGTCCCGCCCATGCCCACACCCCGTCTTGTGTCCCTTTCCTTGCCGGTAAGAGAGCGGCTGGGGAGGAGGGGGTTTTCTTATTAGCTATAGAGGAAGCAGTCCAGGCCCCCCTATTCCCCCGGGCCCCCCTGCAACTGTGGGGTCTGCTTCCTCTATAGTTACGCCACTGGGTTGAAATGTAAGTGGCTTTTTTCTTTTTTGATTGGTACATTAATGGCACATTGTATTAAACACATAAATGTGTATGCCTTGTGCCAAAAGGCATTTTGCTGCTGGTTGCTGAACAAGGTGGAAGGTCCAAAGTAATGGGCATACAGATGAAAGTGAGCCCTGGAATTTAAACCTGGTTTAAGGATTTATTTTTTTCCCAGGGTCCCTTTACAAGATGTGCTTACATATGTAACTGAAATGCACCTAATAAATGGCACACTAAAGCACCAGAAATGATAACATTTGCATCTCACTGACACAAGCAAAACATGAAAGCAACTTACAAGGAAACAATGATTAGACACGCTGCACATTCACATTCACTTTGGTACATCACATGCATGTTGCAGGGCCTTCTACTTAGCAAGTGCAATTACAATGGAATTAATTGCATTAAAAAATTGTCATTAAAATCCATGTTGATTTTTTAACTTTTTGCACATTGTTCCTCGATCAGTAAATGAGCTCCTATGGTTATTAATTGCATGAAGAAATTATATTTGAAACAATGCTGCTAAAATTTTGAAAGTCAGTTTATACTTTACAACACTGTTTCTAAACTTTATTTCTCATGGAACCCAGATTAAATGAGGGAAAGCTTTGCAAATTTAGGGTAATGTCACACAGTGTGGTCCGGTTTGTGCCAGCCTATGCTAAATATTTGCATGATGTTTGCCTCCCCGAGTTGAAGGTCTGGGGCTTGAGCACCTGGACCCCCCATCATATTTGGTAGGTTAACCCTTACTCTTCCCATGCTCTACATTGAGTATTCTTCCAGTAAATAATGTCACACAGGAGATTTTATTAACTGCACAAAATTTGCCTCTTGGCCAGATGACAAAACGTCCAAAATACCTTTCACTTTGGAATTTCCGTGTTGTATTTTCAAGCAATAAATTATGTATGTCAGTAGGGATACTGTGATTCAAAGGTATTTTTGGGCGTTTTGAATTCAATTTCACTTTAATTGCTATTGTTTATTGAACAAACACTAGCCCATAGCTTAGAAATCATAGGTAAGCATATGTGGTAGCAACTTGTTTAATGTTTGTGTAAGCTATCGGTGCAATACAATCATAGAATAATGGATCTGCTAAGACAATTCTCTGAACTCCAGGGCTACTGGTAAAAGAAAAATACACCCTTTTATAATTACTTGGTTGGTTAGTTTCATAACAACATGATATATCATATATCTGTGTTAAAGGTCCTGTCTTTATTGAGCAGAGTGTAGCATACACTATTTTATCCATTATAGTCAGAGTTAGTCAAAGGGGGTTATTTATCAAAATCTGAAAAGCTCTCACTATTTTCTGAAAACTGCTCCAACCAAATTCACACAGACTTCTCCCCCTATTTATCAGTATTTTTTTCCGCAAAATTTCTTGTCCGGGAAAAAAAACGCTATAATCGTTAAAAAATTTGAATTGTAAGAATTTTGCAGATTTTACGCCGAAAACTGCGTTTTTTTTGGAATTGACGTGTGAAAACCACAAAATCTTTGGATTATTGAACGAAACCCAATGCAGATCAGGATATCAGCGGGAGATCTGCCATTGACTTTTACATGAACTCGGCAGGTCTGAGTTGGAGTACTTTTTATTTGGACTTTTAACACCATCAGGGTTTAATAACCTGAAAAATTTGAGGGTTTTTATAAATGAGTGATGGTCACAATCCTATAGTTTACTGATAGAAAAAATAGGAAATTCCACGGAATGTTTCATTTAAAATTCATTGTGGTAATGTACAAAACCAAAATTAGAAAAAGTTGTCTCTATCCAAATATTTATGGACCTAACTGTATTACCTCATGTACAGAATCAGTTTGACTGTAAATCAATTATTATGTACCTGTGGCATATTTTGGTGCTTTATAAATGAATGTAACAACAATAATAAAATATCAATGTCTGTTTCTATGTACAGTGAACCTAAACCCTTTGTAACGTCTCACCCTGGTGGTCTAGTGGGCTGGCGGGGACGCCCGCCATCTGGTTCCTCTTCTTCATGCGCGCACTTCTGGGTTTTACGAGCCAGGCCCGTGCGCATGACGCCATCACGTTTGTTGGTGCGAAATTCGAATATTTAAAGGGGCTTTGAATTCAAACTCATTGCCCGTTGTTAGGACTAACTTGTTTAGTATCTGGGTGCGATTTATATCTGTTTTGTTTCCAGTTTGATCCTTGCCTACCTGACTATTCTGAATTCTGCCAATCCTGACCCTTGCCTGCCTGACTATTCTGAATTCTACTGGTATTGACCCTTGCATGCCTGATTATTCTCTGAACGCTGCCTGATTGACCTTGTTTGAACCCCGCATGTACTGACCCCGGCCTGCCTGACTTTCTGCTTTCTGTCTACTCATTGAATTGCTCCCTTTTGTCCAAAACCTCGGTAATGGCTGTGCCCCTTTGCCTGTCCAGAACTCTTGCTTAGCTCCTGGCCTGGTGGCATCTGAGTAGCCGAGGGCTCCTCCCGAAGCCAGAGGCGGCTGCTACAGGCGGAAATGGAACTGTAACCGGGAGCCTAGCACTTTTTCTGGATTTAGGGAGCCAATCATGACACCCTTTATGTACACAAAAAGGGTATGCTGCCTCTATTCCAGAAATGTCTCAGGTGAAAAAGTAGTGTGTGGTGTGAAACAGGTAACCAAATTCAATCACCACTATAGTAATAGGTCTGATCATCTGTTTGCTGTCAGTGTTGCTATACATCTATACACCCAGCTCCTGTCTGTCAATACCTTTCAGCATAGGCATGGTTAAAAATAGATATAATTCTAAATATCTTTAATAGGAAGGCACCTACTTATTCCAGTAGTAATAAGGAGATAAGACATGAATCATGCCTGAAAAAGATCTACCCGTCAAACAGGTTTTAAACTCAGTTCATGACAGCTTGTTCTCGCCCCATGTTGGCTAGAGGTACAACACAGTCACCTGAGAAGCATAGCTCTCCCTTTTTTCTGGTTCAGCCAAGGAAAATATGAACACTACATGTGAAGCTTTTGAAAGATACAATTATTAGTTTTTAGTATTAATTTCAGGTAAAACCTGCTTAACTTCAAATAAATTTTATCTATTTTCCAAAGTTAGTTAGGCTGCCTGCAGCCAACCCCACTACCTCAGCAGATCTGAAAGGATGGGGTGGTGATTTTGTTCATGGGAAGTCATATGCAGTTTGATGGAGATATAGAAATGTGATGCCATAAAAATTACATTGATCAGCCCAGTCAACCTTCATAAGATGAAGTTTCAGGACTTCAACAAGCAAACACAATGCTATTCAGGCTTTCAAACAAATAATCAGTTATATGGAGCTACTTGTCATTTGCTCAGAACAGGGACAGACAATTTTGCCGCTGCATCTGTTGTACAACTACAAATAAAAATTAAGAAAAAGATAAGAACTTTTTATGTTATGCAACAGCTGGAGTACCAAATGTTGCCTATCCCATGAACAGAACTCAGTAAAAGCAGACAGCATATAATTATGTAAGAAGGAGAGAATATGTATCAAATATTAACAGCTGCTCTGTAACAGACTAGAGTCAAATCTTGGAGAATGCTCAGTAAGAGCTGAAGTAATTGCTGAGAAATAACTATATGAAACAATATATAAAATTGTAAAGCTTAGAGAGTCAGAGATTAGCCTTACTAAGCAGTTACAGGAAAGCATGAGAGGGAAAAAAACAATTTTTTTTTTTTGAAACATGATTAAAAAGCAGAAAGCAAATTTAAAAATGTAGCATTTGTGGCTTACTATTTGGCTTACTATTTGGAAACAGTTTATATTATAAAGTCGAACTGCACCTTTATGTAATGATAATGTCATTACATTATCAGTCAAATCAATAGGCTAAAACAAATTAAGATATTTATAATTACACAGTATGAGTATGTTGATTATTAAGGGCTTTATCTGACCATTACAGTAATAACAACATTGCTGAATTCATGTTCATGCCAATTTCTCAGTGATGTTCAGTATGATATCATGGGGATCTGCAGTGTAGTAAATGTAATTCTCTGATGCAGCCACTCTCCCTGTATCCCCTGGGAACTGGAGCTAAGGATTTTGTGAGCTGTTTCATAAGGGCCTTTATGCTCTTGTTGTATTTGTTCCATTTGTGTTCGCCATGTTATCACAGTTACCATTCCTAGTGTCTCAAGAAACATTGGGAACATAGAAACATAATCTAGAAAGACTGAAGTTTTGAAAGATCTAAATCATACCATTATTGGCAGCAGTAAATACCAGGAAATAGTTATATGTTGTACAAATAGACAAGAGTATTTTTACCTGTCCCAGGTACTTTTTCCATATTGGATCTGCATCGTCCACTTGAAACTCGTTCCAGCCGTGCTTCATTCTACGTTGAAGTACAGAGCACTCTGAAAGGCCACTTTCTAGATCCACCTAAAGAGAGGATATATTTTTTCATAAAGTTATTTTGTGACTATCTGCTGGTAGGGTTGGAGAATTGAAAATTTCAGAACGAATGTAGTACTAATTAACTTTATCTAATAATATATTATTGTGTGCAGCATTTATAACATACAAAACTGAACCAAGAGCAGACTCTACTGAACACAAAAAAAGTTGCATAAATGCAGAGCCAACACTTAAGGCAGAACCAACCCTGAATGGAGTTCAAGTGTATAGGCACTGATTATTCACTGGCAAGTGCAAACAAACTGAAAACACCCAAGTCAATACTAATTTACGTGTCCTTAAAAAGTCGCTCCATTATTTTGTCCACCACGTGTGCTGCTACTGTGCACAAGAAGGACAAATGTCCTAGCCACATCCACAAACCTCTACTTGCATTCAGCATTTGTTTATTGAAGGCACATTTACAGTGAGTGCTGTGGAAGTTGGGGCTACAAATCTTAATATTTTTGAGGACAGTCTAAAACAGTTTAGTTTACTGTTGTTTTTTATGTTTAAACTACATTGCTAGTAACGATTTATTAATGAATCATTTATCCCTCTATACAAATATGTACATAGCAGTTTAGGGAAACAATTAGTGGTACACTGAAAACACAAAGGCAACAATTCATTAATCTCCAACAGAAGGAACTTTCTTGTACTGCTGTAAGGTTTAAAGTACAAAAACAAAAAATAGAAATGGGTTCTATATAGAATTCGGAATTAGCATATAGTAGAATATCACTGCAAGGGTAAAAAAACTTACTTGTAAATATTTAACCAGCTCATTGGCACTCAGCCTGCTAGCCTCCTTGGCAGGTATAGGTACAACTTCATCCTCGTGTTCAACAGACTTCAGCTCACAATGCTCATCTGCCTGTTATAAAAGGATAATAAAGGGGTCCTTAAAATGCTTTATTCATATTTTTGTTTAAATCTGTTAAAGTGTTCCTTCATGTTTCATATGTATCCTTTATAAAAGAGGATTGTTAAAAACTCTACTTATGATGCTATTATTACAAAGATGTGTGTTCATGCCCATTTTATGAAATCATAGGTTGAGTTCATTCCCCCTATGCTACTTCAAAGCTTTATGGTGGCCATACACGGGCCGATAAAAGCTGCTAACAGACCGAGTCGGGAGCTTATTGGCCCGACATCTGCCCGAAAGTCGGCCAGATGTCAATCGGACAGGACTAAAAATCCCATTGTATCGCGGCCGCATCTGTTCGTTGATGCGGTCCCGTTACCCACCGTACCTCCCCGATATGCCCACCTCAAGGGGAGAGATCCGCTCGTTTGGCGACATTGCCAATCGAGCGGATCTCTCCGTGTATGGCCACCTTTACTGCCTTCAGCATTACTAAATGCTCCTTGGGCCTTCAATACTCAAG
Source organism: Xenopus laevis (assembly GCF_017654675.1). Taxonomy (NCBI): domain Eukaryota; kingdom Metazoa; phylum Chordata; class Amphibia; order Anura; family Pipidae; genus Xenopus; species Xenopus laevis. The sequence continues at coordinate 44,194,821 of NC_054378.1, forward strand.
ACCTAACACATTTAGAGCCTTGAGTGTTTCACCTACACTCACCTGTTCTTAACACAACAAACAACAGAAACATGTCAGCAAATTTACATGTTGCAACAGTGGCATAACTAAATATTACTGGGCCCCACAGCAAATAATTTTTCAGGCCCCCAAAATATCTTGAAGTTGGCCTGTTTTAAGAACATTTATTGAAATTGTATATTAGGGCCTCATGGGGCCCCTATACCTCCTTGGCCCCCTGAAGCCGCAGGGTCTGCTTCCTCTGTAGTTACGCCCCTGGTTGCAAGATAAGAATAACAATATTCCAATTTTACCTGAAAGGATTTCTAAATATGGTTGAGGTATTCAGTTTGAGCTACTTACAAACAATCCCTTGTTCCAGATACATTACCATGAAACATCTAAAAAGATATCCATAACCAAACAGGTTTTTAAGTCTTATGCATTAAAACTGAAGGCTGTATCAGAGCTGGAGGGGGACATGTTGCACCTGCCGTGGAAGGGACATCATATAAGAACTCCCGTGCACACCCCTTCTTTGTATGCAATAAACCTGTTCTCTGGGGAAGGAGCACCAGGGGATGAAAGCTGCAGCCCAGCTCAATGTAGAAAGCATAGTTTGCATTTAGTAAATAATGTCTTTTGTCTGCAGTTTTGCTGTCTAGTGCACTTTAACACTACTACTGCTACACTATAGTAAATGAGCCCATTTGTCTGTTCCTGCATTATGCTACAAAAGTGGTTGTAAACCTTTTCCAGGCCAAAGTAGTATTAATAACCACTTCAGTGACATTGCTTTCGGTCAATAATGTAATCACCTGTTTATAAAACACTTATCAGTGAAGTCACAGGGAAGTAATAACTGAAATGTTATGGAAAAAGTAAAAACGTGTAAAATCCCATTAATTTCAATGACGTTTCAACAACTGTGACCAGAATATTGCTGGCTAGTTAAACATGACTCCTCTAATTTTACCAAAAAAAGGCTTTCTATTTCCCAACATTAATGTCAACATTATTTTTAAATAGAACACAGTGAGAAAAAAAGTCAAATATAACATGCATTTGTGTAGTAAATGAAATAAGCATTTCCTGCTGCTTTATAAACGGAGAAGTAAAAAAAATAGCTAAATCTGCATACATCAACAGTTTTTGCAAGGTCTGAGCTTTTTAAAAAGGCCCTAAAGTGCTATAGGTTATTCACACTGAAAAAAAAAAAAGCAAATCTATTGGCTGTTCAATATGTCTTGAATTTGTTTCGCAGGAGGACGTTTTACAGTAATATCAGAAAACCAGCTGCTCTGTGGAAACTTGAAGAGGCTCTAATCTATATTAAAATTAAGTAATCCGCATTTTCATAAATCATACTATATTATTTACATATTGACATAAAGTCTACAAAAATATTCAGCTTGTAGGATCTACAATTACTATAATACCCAGCCTCACTTGCTGCAAATAAGAAGTTACATTTCATTTACTTGGCCATCTTAAATAGCAGACATTTCATAGATTAAATTAACCTTAAATATAGCATTACTTTGATTCTTCTAACTCCACAGATGAAATATCATTAGTGTGATAAGTGCTTGGGGCTCATTTATCAACACTGGGCAAATTTGCCCATGGGCAGTTACCTATAGCAACCTATCAGTGAATAGCTTTTTAAAGCCAGCTGCAAGTAGTACAATAAATGCTGCAGTTTGATTGGTTGTCATGGGTTACTGCCCATGGGCAAATTTGCCCAGTGTTGATAAATGACCCCCACTGAATGTAAATAAAGGGCATATGAAGGGGTCGAAATCCTGTATTGCTCCTGTTACAAGATAACTCCAAGATAGAATATTGTGGAACTCACAGATATGGGATCACTTATCCAGAAACCCATTATCCAGAAAGAATTACAGTAAGGCCATCTCCCATAGACTCCATTTTATAAAATTAGACATGTTTAAACATTATTTCCCTTCTTCTCTGTAATAATAAAACAGTCCATTGTTCTTGCCAACTATGATAGAATTAATCCTTATTAGAGGTAAACCAATACTAGGTTTATTTAACATTTAGGGGGCTGTTTACTAAAATCTGAATTTTTCTCATTATTTTATTTACAATTTCGACCAAACGTCCATCCATGATTTTACCTTATTTAATTCGAAAAATTTGGTCTATAAATCGTGATAAAAATGAAACATTAGATTTTTTGGGATTTTATGCCAATTTTTGTGGATGAGCATAAAAAACCCAGTGCATTCTGAGGAAGTGACTAAAATAGTCACGAAACGAGTTGAGCCATGCTCCCCCCTGCCTGCAGCATCTGTTTGTATTTATGCCATGATTTTAACTTTACACTTCAATAAATTTGGATTTTTTAACTATTACACTCGTCACATGTATCCAGCTACAACTGTAGGCTGAAAGTGTGCATTTGAAGACTCTTCAGATCATGATATCTTCCAATTGTAAAATGACATTTGCCTTTGAGTTCTACATGACCTCAGCAGGTTTGAGATAGGGTATAATTTTTATTTTGACTTTTAGCGGCCTCGGGGTAACTGGATTAGCAATTATAAGAGAATCACTTGTAGTACAGTCTCTTCTTATCCAAAATTATCCACCAAAACTATCCTGAAAAGATGGCCATAAGACTGATGAGTGAGTCAGTATATATAATTGCCATAATTTCATATTTAAATATTGACTGGTAGTATAAATGCTGTCACACATCTGCTTATAGCAATGCTGCTCCTACTGTAAACACAGAGCCAGTGTCATGTGTAGGAGTGATAAAACTAGCAAACATGGGTGTCTGTCACTAAAAAGCAGAATAGCCAAGGCATATATCTGAGTCAACTCAGGCACAAGAGGAAAGCACTTTTTTTTGTTACAGTATGTTGTTTTTTTATATTAATTGATGCATTTCTGAGCAATCTTAGCAACCATTGTATCAATTATAACAGCTTTAAAGAAATTTAAAGAATAAACTCAGCAGGGACAAAGATGAAAAGAACAATAAGAAAGACATACGAAGGTGAAAAAAATATATTAAAAAAATCTATAAGTCAATATTAGGAAAATGGTCAAAAATAGATCAAATTCAAAGTAATTGAAAAAAGTCTTTACTTCTGGTCAAGTATCCAAAAACAACTGCATTTAAAAAGTGAAGAACCTCTTTGATTTGTACATGATAAATACGTTTATTGCCATCATTTTACTTGACATTAGAGATGCACAGATTATCATGCTATACTGAGTATAATACAACTGAAGCCAATGTAATATGTGAGGACTAGCAGTTATGCGTTTGCATATTTATGTACAGTATACATAACAACATTGTCCACGCATTCTCAGAATGTCAGTAATGTGGTTCGCTATGTAACGACGTGAATGAGGAATTATAGCTAGAAAGATGTTATGGGTTAGTGTATAAACTGCAAACATGTTGTCGGTTCCTTCATTAATATTTAAACAGAAAGCTTCGCTCATTTTAAGCAATGTGAGGCAGACTCTACCAATGGCAAATATGCAAATCCTTTAGTGCTAATTGCAAATAATTTAAAAGGAAAGAGTACTGATCTGGATGGAGACAGAATAAAAGGAATAAAAGGAGTTCACCATTTGATAAATACGCTTTTAAAAATCCCATAGGAACGAAAAGAAAAAGTTTTATTGTGGTTAGTTCTAAACTCACATTTTGATATATCTGGCCCTTAAAGTGAAAAAACTATTTTTTTCATACAGAAAAACCTACATTTTTTCGAGATTTATTAAACCCGATGGTGTTAAAAGTTCGAATCAATACAGTACTCCAACTCAGACCTGCCAAGTTAATGTAGAAGTCAATGGCAGATATCCCGTTGACATTTTGAAGATATCCTGATCTTCTCTGGGTTTCGTTCAATAATCCAAAGATTTCATGGTTTCGTGGATCAAATCCGAAAAAGTCGCAGGTTTCGTGGATCAAATCCGAAGAAGTAGCCGTTTTTGTCAACAATCCAAAAAAGTCGTACAATTAGGATTTTTTCATGATTTTATCGAGTCTATTCCCACACAAGAAATTTTCATGAAAATTTGATAAATGGGGGGGGGGCAATCCTTGCGGATTTGGTCGAAGTGGTTTTCAGAAAATAGTGACAAAATTTCAGATTTTGATAAATCAACTACTATGAGTTTAGTCATGGTCTCCAAACCCTCTAAAAAACACTAAAACCCAACCTTCAATAAATAAGCCTCTTAATGTTAAAAATGAATATAGCTCGAAATATATATATATGTACTTAGTACATATTTCTAGCTACAGTAATCTATACCTAGTGAACCATCCTAAAGGTTCAGCATCTCTATAGTAGAAATGATCCAGGCCTTCAACATTGTCTCAGAAGTTTCTTATCTTGAATTGGGAGTGTCTGTGAAATGCACATGCTCAGTGGGCTCTGAGTAGCTGTTGAGGAGCTAAGCTTAGGGGTTGTGACAAAGAATGAAGCAGTAAATGAGGTCTGTCTGTAATATAGGCTGATGCTACAGGGCCGATTATTAAATTCTGATGCCAATTGTGCTGGTTTCTGAGTTGCCATGTACCAATAATCTAAATCAGCCTTATATTGTGACACATATTACATATATTCAGTATCTTGTGCATGGGTCCATAAGCTCTGTAAGCTACATAGAGCATGTGCAGTGAATCAGCAGAAAAGAAGATGGGGAGCTCCTGGGACATCTTTGAAGGCACAGATCTTCCCTGCTAAAGGACTGTGGTTGCCTTGGGCTGGTAAATCCAGCCAAAACATAATGTACTGTACAATATATCTGCCCAACTTCTTTAGCTTTAGTTCTCCATTAACACGAACCATGTATACATATATTGTACACTTTAGTTCTTGACAGCCACAAAAATAAGATTCCAGTTTTACTACATTTCCAGTTATGACAAGTTCCCACAAAGGGCACCAACCTATAGAGTGCACAAATCATTTCTATAGCCTGGATTGCTTCATAACAGTCCATTGCTGCCAAAACCTTTCTCATTGTCTTACTCTCTAAGGCAGGGGTCCCCAACCTTTTTTACCCGTGAGCCACATTCAAATGTAAAAAGAGTTGGGGAGCAACACAAGCATTAAAAAGTCCCTTGGGGTGCCACATAAGGGCCGTGATTGGTTATTTGGTAGCCCCTATGTGGACTGGCAGCCTACAAGAGACTCTGCTTGGCAGTATACTTTGTTTTTATGCAATTAAAATGTGCTTCCAAGCCTGGAATTCAAAAATAAGCGCCTGCTTTGAGGCCACTGAGAGCAACATCCAAGGGGTTGGAGAGCAACATGTTGCTCACGAGCTACTGGTTGGGGATCACTGCTCTAAGGCAAACCCCTTTCTCATCTTACTGAACTATTTATTCACTATTTGCCCCTATCTTTCTGAAAATGCTGGATTGGATTTACAGAGCCTGAATTCATTGTGCATCCTGTATGAAATGTCCAGTAACGGGTTTTTACAGATAACACCCTTGGACTGATCTGTATAAAGCAGCTGTAACCCGACGGGGTCAGAGAAAATCCTTTATGAGCACAGAGGATTTTCTTTTCAAATGGGTAGTGCCATTCTACAAATATTTATAGTATTTTTTATGTATGTATAACACTAGACATGGCAACATAATAACTTCTTGGCAGAAAAAGCATATTCGTCAGTCATGGTTTAAAGGTTGGGTTTGTTTTCTCTTGCCTTTTGTTGCTATTTTATATTAAGGACAGTAAACTTTCTTAGCCTGTTAATGATAATATTCATTAATAGCTTTCATAATATAGAGCGCAGCCTTAAAGAGAAGCACATTATGGACAACCCCACACATATAAACACTCCCGTTTCCCCTTTAATCTACCGCACTCTACTGTGCAGCCATTGAGCTCCTCATCACAAGATCGAGGGGTGGATTTATCAAAATATGAGAATTGAACTCACCACGGAAAACCTCACCCATGTTCGATTTATTCATATGGGATTTGTAGAATCGCATTTATCAATGGAGTTCACCATTTGATAAATATGCTTTTAAAAATTCCATAGGAATGAATAGAAAGTGAGTGAGCCTTTTTATTTAAGGAAAATGTTTACGACCTACTTGACCAGTCTACCTGCTACCAGCTCAGCCAGGGCATTTGTCTGTAAAACACTGTGCTACTGTACTAATTTGCATACAGTCTGTAAGTCTCACACATAGTTTGGTGTGGTTGCGCAGTGCATCATATGAAACCGGTTAGGGCAGAGGTGTCCAAACTTTTTGCAACAAGGGCCAGATTTGGTGAGGTGAAAATGTGTGGGGGCTGACCATTCAGAATGTGCAAAATGTTAAGTAACCCTTCCTGGGGTGAAAAAAGGTACAAGTGACTATTTCCAACATAATGGGTAATACGCATGCTCTTATTATGCTCTAATTATGCTCTTATTATGCTCTTATTGTGCAATTATATGGAACACTTGGGAATAATTATCTTTTAACTTCACGCATTATGTTGGAAACAGTCACTTGTACCTTTTTTCACCCCTGAAACATTGTGTGATTTCTTTTTTCTACAATAGATGTGGCTATATAAGCCTTGCACCTTCCTTATCTGGGTTGTCCCATTCTGCTTTTGTTGATGCCAGAGTAGGAAGACGCTGCTAGCCTTACCACTTCTAAAAGTTTGGTAGCCATGGTCACATATCTCTTGTTTACAAAGAACAGGGTAAATCTGTTCAGGGTAAATCCATTTGGGGTTAATAAGCAATAGCACAGTCCACCACAATTGCCCATATGAAAGTCCAGTAATCCATGTTTATTTATAAACGTGTAATAACTGTAATTCAATCATTATAACAGCAGAAACCTAATTTTCCTTACCATATTATATTCTGTTGCAGTAGTCGGCCACATATCTTTAGACTGCGCATATCTTTCTCACCTCCGGCGAGAACTAACGCCTAATCCAGTGACGGCATGACGTCACACACACATGCTAACGTGCGATTGCGTCACTGCGCGCAGCCGGCGCAGCAAGAAGATAGACAGCACTGCTCAGCGACCGACTCCTGGCTCAAGCTGGCCAACTGGGTGCCGATTTTTATCCTGGCCTGTCCTGGAATGGGTGAATATTTGTTTAAATCTAAAATTGAAAACAGGTCACAACTGGCCCGCGGGCCGGAGTTTGGAGATGCCTAGGTTAGTGGTATCACCAGAAAAACCCAGTGTGTGACACATCTTGTAGGGGTTATTTATCAAAGTATACTAAAAAAATCACAATTTTTTTGGGATTTTTGCATTTTGAGTTTAGTAAATAACCCCCTTAGTGTTGATAGTTGATTGTTTGCTACTACATAAAAGAAAGATCAGTTGTCCAGGGGCCAAAAGGGCACTTAATTACAGATTGTACTGGTACAATTTCCAAATGAAATCCCAAACTGTCTGCTCCCTCTCATTTTTTCTGGCATTGCTCAAGTGTCCAATTACTTTCACTTTTCATTCAGCATTTCCTAGATGTCACTGCATTTCTCACATTCCCCCTCCTCACTGTCTAATTGTGTAGCCAGCACATGTGCATCAACATACCTCCCAACATTTTGGAAATATAAAGAGGGACAAAAAGAATTGTTGTTTGGAGCACGGCATAATTTTTTTCCCACGCCCATTTTCTGGCCACACCCCCTAATTACCCTGTTAATTTTACAGCATTTGCCATGTTATGAAAGTTTGAACACATTTCTGTGGTTTTTATGCGTTATTACAGTTTTGCTAATGAAGGTGATTTGCTCTTTAAGATGCAAGTCAGTTCCCCCAAGAGACCTGCTTATCTTAAATTGTTACAAAAGTATCTAAATGTCTTTTCTGGGCTCTCTGCCATAAGCCAATTGAGTTAGAAACTTTGTATCTTTTTCTGGCTGTTCAGTGCAAGAGATCAAAGAGAAAGTCGGGACATTTCAGTAACAAACCAGGGACTGTGGGTTGAGCTGTCAAAACCGGGACTGTCCCACCAAAAATGGGACAGTTGGGGGGTATGCATCAGGTCTCCCATTCCGGTCAAGAAATAAGATTTGGGCATGATGCAAAGCTTGCCTTAATAAGTGTCCACAATATGGATGCTGCCTGCTTGCTGTGATTGTGTTATTCTAAGACAGACAGAAACAAGATTTAAATAATTTATATAGTGTTGGTAAAGTTTATTTTGCTTGATAACCTAAAAGAAAGGAATTTGGAATGAATTAGGATGACAGGTCCCCTTTAAAGCTTTTTGTGCATAAGTATTACATTAACATCATTGTTTAAACAAGGACTGTGGATTCCACTACTTTGAACTATAACTACACAATTTAAAGCAAACTAATCATGTAAAGCATGTCATAGAAATTAGAACATAGTAAAATCTTCTAATCCATTCAATGGCAAATAGGATCTCAGAGCAGCAAAACTGGCCTACTGGCTGCTGTATCAAGTGAGTAATTTATTTTAATCATTATAAGAAAATCTCTCATACTCATATTCACTGAAGAGACAATAATTAACCAAATCCTACTTTTCAGGTGTCAAGAGATTTTACTCTTCAAAGCATACTCTGTTTGTGACACGTCATTCTCCCTTCCTCTATTAAGCTTCCATCACCCAACCCCACAAACAAACCTTTACTTCTGAAAAGCCATGAAGAGGGCCAGAAAAAGTGAATCAGCCCACATATGGTAAGATGAGGAATTCTTTCACTGTAGGCAAATTGCCCTGTCAAGGTGGCACAGGTTAGTGTACACTGCAATATAATAATCTAAATATCAATAGCATATATTTTGGGCTATATTAGACCAAATGGAGTTATGTCCAACTATAGGAATAGAGCATGGGTTACATTGGACTCTAACACGACAGGCAGGGCCTTTGCTAAGGGGAAGCAATAAAGAAATGGTGTAGTTAGACTACACCTCACCTAGGCTACTGTGCAGAAAAGTAAAGAAAGGACACCAGGAGGTTCTTGCAGCAAACAACAGAACAAGTTTATTTGTCAGAGACAAATGATCCACAGGGATAATACTCACTGAGTAGTATTTCAGAAATCAATATGTCAGGACAGTTCAGGCAGAGACAGCATGATGTGGCACCATGTGAACGTAGTCAGGGTAGTTTAAGATACACCTCTAGGATGAAATGCTCAGGAGTGCTCCGGATCCCATACAGAGGAATAATCTTGGAGAATAAATCTAAAGCCTGACACCCTATCCAGCTGCAATCACTTCACTATAGGCAGACTCAGAGCCTAGGGGAGATCTAATCCATACTACAATCCTTGTAGGAGCACAGGCTGCTCATGCTACTTAACCTATCTATCTTACTCTCCTAGAGTGTGTTATTAAAGAGTTAACCTGTCTCTGGCTAAGCCTCATGGTTCCTGTTTCCAATTACTAGAGGTACTGGTCCCTGTAGGGCAGAACAGCTTTACTGGGCCTTGGTGTACCCAGGCTCCCCAGAACAGATCCAGCTGGGTCAGCAACCAAAAGCCAAAGAGGAGGATTCACCCCTTATCTAAACCTATGGGTTTAATATCCCAAAAAAATTGACTTTTAAAAAAAAGATTTTCTCAATTTATTAAACCCAGAGGATGGAAAAGTCCCAAGTAGAAAATTGGGCATCTCAGACCTGTCGAGGTTGCATTTAAGTCAACGGTAGAAGTCCCAATAATTTTTTGATTTGCGCTGGGTTTCGTGCAATACCTCAAAGTTTTCAGAGTTTTCAGGCAAAAAAAAAAACATAATAAATCAGAGTTTTCAGGTGACAAATCTGAAGAAATTCCACACAAGTATGAAGCGCTCACCTCTGTTTCTTTTCCCTTTTAGGACCAGGTGCTTAGCAGCCAAATTCCCACTCTGCCATGGGTTTCAATCATATGAAATCTCCAACAGACCGCAGCACACTGACACGCTGTTTCAGTAAATTTTCTTTGTGATTTATTGGCTCATTTGCAGTAGACAAAATAATGCGACGTTTCGAGTCACACAGGACTCTTTATCAAGCATCTGAAAAAAAATCTGAAATCTGAAGAAATTGTGAAAATCTGATTTTTTTCCGGCAAAGCAAATTTTCGGGAAAATATAATAATAAATAAGCATAAAAAACCCGAGTGGATTTGATCGAGTTTGTAGCAGAAAATGTTGAGATAAAATCGGACTTTGATAAATAACCCCCTAAATACTGTTTTTTGTATTTCATAGTTTAAACAGACAGCTTAATGGTAGAGACATTAAAAGAAAGCTTACATTTTGCATAGAATAGCTTTGACGTCTATATGAGATTGCAAGCTTTTACATGCCGAAGTTTAATATTCAAGTTTTCATGCTTAATAAATAAAGGATTTGAGTTTTTGGAAAATAATTTGTGAGTTTATGTGCAAAAGAAAAAAAAAATGTATCCAAACTTTGATAAATCAACACCCATTAAAATACACTCTTCCTTCAAGGTTACTGAGCTTGTAATCTAATATCATTTACAAAGTCTGTTCCAAATCTTGTAACCCAGGGTAGATGTTTCCTGTAAACATTCAAAATAGTGTAGGATGGAGCACACAGTAAGCAGACTCTGCTGAAATACATTTTATTCGGATCACGAAATGTTTACAGACAACTTGAAAAACGATCCATGCAGATCCGAAACATGTTGTTATTCTGAATTAAATTTATTGCAGCAGAGTCTGCTTACTGTGTGCTCCATCCTACACTATTTTGAATGATTACATATTGGTCTACTGGTGTGGCCCGATTGGAAAGTGAGCACTTTACACAGGTGGAAGCGTTGGACTAAATTCATTGTATTACCTAGATGTTTCCTGTAAACAGATTATAGATAATGATACTTGCTGATTGCTTGGTGGGAAACTAGACCCAAACTTTCCAAACCCAGTTTACCAAGAGATATGTTAAGCACATACATATATTTCCACTCACAAACTGGAAATTAAACAACATTAATTAATGTATATATATATATATATATATATATATATATATATATATATATATATATATATATATATATATATATATATATATATATATATATAATTAATTTAGACATTCACCCAGTTCCTTTCTCTACCAATGTTTACAGCAGTGATGTACCAACAAAAGGAGCAGAGCCTATGGATGTAGGGTCCCAAAGAAGAGTTTATGCAGGGGTGCCAAGGATTTAAAACTAAAAAACTTTAAGGAGCCTCTAGGTTCATAAATGGGTTTGATAATGGAACTGGCCGATTCACTAGTGGGAGGAAAGCTTCTCTGCATAGTAAGTTTGTTTCCATCTGGCAATCTTACTATACAGATATTTTTAAGACAATTCTGCAATTTCATGCCTACATGTTTGTAGTGCAGACACAAACCTTAACAGTTGTATCTACTACAGGTCAACATTGCTTGCTACAGCTAAGTCTACTATTTACAAAAGCTCTTTGGTCTTTGTCTTTATCTAAACTTAAAGTCCAATTAAGTATACTAATATAATTAATATTCTTAAATCCCCAATGTATTGCGCTGTATTTATTTGCACCAGAGTCATCCACTTGGAGTTTGTACACTGCACTTTATGTCCCTCAGCCTGTCAATGAGCTCCATTTAAAACTCAATCATTGTCCATAGTCCAGAAGTCATAGAGATGAAGAGAACTCTCCAACAAAAAGTCTGCCTGCTCTGTTTACACCTGACCTTATCTTTTTGGTTTTATATTATCTATATAGTCATTTTAGTGCTTAATTACAGCATAATACTGTTAAGCTAAGGTTAATAAATGTTTTAAAATAATTGGACCGCTAACATTGAAGATAATTGACAATTGGCTCACTACATGGAAATTGGTGGAAACATCACCGATCTATATACTGTAGTCCAATCATAGTCCACTTTCAGTACAAATTCAAACTACAACTTTATCCAACCCTGTCTAGATTGTTTTGTTGATGATCAATATAACATCAGTAGAAAGAAAGAACTACTCACAATACCCAAACATCCAACCCTAGGCAAGTATTCTAATGTGTACAGTCATGCCAAAGCCATAATAATAATCAATTACTGCTAATTAACAAAACACAATGAGGCTATTAACATCATAATATGTAGTAGAGACACAAGTTATAGTATAATAATATATTGTTTTAGCTTAAGAAGTCAGCCACTTCCTGACTGTAAAATAGACAACATTTAATAATAGATACAATTATTAGCTATTATGCAGCGTCATTTGGATGTATTTTGTGAACAGCACATCTGAAGTGATAAGACCCTCTCCTTATTTGTATGCAAAACAGCAAGAATCAAAGGAAGGAAAGCAAGCTATGCTGCAGAAATGTATTTTTTCTGATTGTATTCTAATAAGAGATATGTCTGAGATAGCTGAGATAGTAGTACAATTCTTTTTTTTACTTTGGAACCAAGCATACATATGGGTTAATTGACTTTGTTGAAAACTGGCTTGGGCATGTGTTGCATGTATGCGTGTAGGGTGCAAGTGTATGTGTGTGCCTGTTAAAATTGTATATTCCACTGTTGCATGTTTATGATTACATTCTATTGAACTGCTACATTAAATAGGGGCTTTACATAAATAAAGTTAATAATCAACATGTGTGCAATCACCAGGAGATAGCTGCTGATCAGTGTACCCTTCAGCTACTTAGATATGTTATTAGTGTACATACAATTAAAGTAAAACTCTTGCTTGCACATAATGTGGCAGTTCACAAAAGTGGGCCCTCTGCCCACAGCCTCCTCTTTGACTTCTTATTTTAAAAGTTAATGAACACTAACAAAACAGTACTTTTGCAAATGTCACAGTTACAGAGGGAAGCCCTTACACAATTATTTTCACACAAAAGGCACAAGAACCTCAAAACATTATTCATTAATTAAAACATTTCAGTGGTTTCAAAGTTGTTTGTAAATCTAATTGCTGTTTAAAGCAGCATCTGTCTGGATATTTGGTGTACATTCTCGTCTCTGTTGCTTCCAGCTCCTGAAGCAATGTAGCAATGGCCAGCTGATATTAAAGAGAACTAACTTCTGCTACAGTGTTTCAAGAGTGAGATTGAAGAGGAAGTGTAGAAAACAAAAACAGACGGACAAATATTGTTTTCAATAGATCTAACACCACTGAACATGTTTCATCAATGTATATAGGCTTCAAATGCCAATTCATTATGCAAAAATTGGTGGATATCAACTTTAAATTACCACTTTTTGGCTTTAATTTATGTTATTTATTCATCTGAGCCTGCCCTGCATAGTCTATAACTGATACCATCTGTCAGACCCTTATGCAATTTATTATCTGTCTCTGCTTCTCATCTTAAAAAATCTGCTTGTGCTTGAACAGGGAAAAGTCTAGGAATAATCAGTTTACTTGGTCTAGGAACACATAACGAGAAAATAACCATAGAAAGCTCCAGGAACAGAATAATAGGTTACCAATTGCCAAGCTGACACATGCCCGCTCAAATGGGGAATCCAGTGGAAAGCCATTTGTTAAATTAGGATTGTGAAATACTGTGAAGTGAGAACAGATATAATTTGTCAGAATTAAATCACATACAGTATTCACCAGTTATGTGTTCACATATTAATTTATTATGATATTCTTGCACATCCAAAATGAGTGACATCAGCAGATAAAACATTAGTAAGATTAATCTGACTCAACTAGCAGCAGCTGCCTAAGATGGAAAAAGTCCTTCTACTGAATCTAATGCATGAGTGATTTTTAATGAATCCATCTACACTTTAATGGGCTCATTGATTCCAGTACAGTAACTAGAAGTATAGGCTTACATTGTTACTTCTAATAAACCTTTTGTTCAATGCAGAACATAATATTCTCTGCCCTGTGTTCAAATTAAGGAAACATGGATATGTTTTTATTCAGTTGTGGGGGCCCCTGCTTATTCAATGGTTAAAACAGGTACCCGAAACAAAGTTCAGTTCATTGTATCCTGAAACCACCTACATTGACTCAATTCGGACCAGTGGAGTAACTACCGGAGGAGTGGTGGGTGCGATTGCACCTGCCAACGGAGACCACAATGCAGTGAACGCGGTAAAGAAAATGCATGTCTGGAGTGGTGAGGGGGTGGGGGCCGGAAGAGGATATAGAAGGCAACTAAAGACCTGCTTCTTGTGCAGCAATGCATAATTGTGTTGCATAGATGGTGGGGGACATATATAAGGGGGACAGTATTATCACAAAAGGAGAAACACAAAGTCCGGCTGTGTAATTTTTATGACAATTCACCATGGATCTGAAAGTTACTTCTTTGGAAATGTACCATGATCCCTAAAAATAAATGTTTTTTTTATATTTTTTAAAGTAATTTTTTCTCTTAAAGAGATACTGACACCAGAAAATAACCTTTTTTATATCCATCATAACACTACCTTTGAATGCTATTTATAATTTTGCCATAAAAGTATTACCCTGATGCTTTTACATTACCTTTCTAACCCCCATGTTCCTGTATTAGGGGGCTGCCATATTTGTGCAGCAGTAGTCCAATCAGGCCCAGACTTGTGGAAAGGCCACCAAGGCCCGGGCCTAGGGCAGCAGGATTTTAGGGGGCGGCATGCTGCCCAACCACACCCACATTGGTTCAAAAACACTGGGGATGCACGGGAAATACAATATTCTTTTTAATTTCCCGTGTGCCAATCCCCATTGCTCTGGTCCAGATAATTATAAAGGGAGGGGACTGGGGCGATGAACGGCAGTGGGCCTAGGTGCGTCCGCTATGTAAATCCGGCCCTGAGTCCAATAGCATTAGAAACTCTAACTGATAGACTGAGATGGGACAGTCAGGTTGGCAAAACAGGTTTAGGAACTTCAAGAAACAATTACTTACAAAAGCAGAACTATCAGCAAAAAATGATCAACGTGTAACTTTTAATGTAGATAAATATTTTGAAAAGAACATTTTTTGTGTCAGTATCACTTTAAGGTTTTAAAACTATAAGGATTTGAAAAGTTTTCATTGCAGTTATGCATAGAAATGCAGCAGGTATTGAACAATATAGCTAGGAACAAGGCATGTGCATTTACTTACAGGCTTTAGTAAATGTTAGCCAAAGGTTTAGAAATTAAATGGTGCTAGCTAGATGTAGCACAGCAATGTAGTAGGTGATACACTTACTTGTAGCATGTAGACCGTGTACACTTCCTGTTTCTCTAAAAACTCTGTTTTTACTATGGCTTTGTACCAGGTAGAGCTTGAAACATGATCCACCCTTTCTCCTAGATATTACATGGTATAAATAGAAGCATCATTTTAATGGTTTTGATTCCCTAACATTAAGGGGGTTATTTATCAAAATCTGAACATTTCTCAGAATTTTTCGAAAACCACTCTGAACAAATCCACACATAGGATTTTTCCCTTATCTATCAATAACTTTTTCTGAAAATTTCTTGTGCAGGAAAAAAAATTTTTTTTGCAAATTTTGCGATTTGACACCCAAATACCATGACTTTTTTGGAAACCGAGCGCAGATCAGGCTATCTTTGGGACATCTCCCATTGACTTCTACATGAACTTAGCAGGTCTGAGTTGGAGTGCTTTTTTATTCAGACTTTTAACACCCTTGGGGTTTAATAAATCCTGAAAAAATGTAAGTTTTTTTGTGCCGAGCCCTTTACCCTTTAGAAATTAGCTTTATTTAATAAGGATTAAGCCATATATTTGTGGGCATGAGATAGCTTTGATTGGCTGCTGGACATTATTAATAGGTTATGGGCAGTTACAGAAATCAAAGATCATATTATACACACACACACACACACAAAAACAGATATGGCGTATGCTAAATACCTTACATAATATTAACATGGATAAAACTAAAAATGCTTTTCTGGGATAGGATTCATTAAGGGATCTGTTCAGCCCTAAAATTCGTTTGAATGTTTGAAATTAGGTCACCCAAATCCGAGACATTTTTCTGGGATATTCCTGCAAGACAAAGCTATTTTCAGTGTTATCATATAGAGCATTAAATGATGGTAACCACATATACTGGCATGTATACCATGTCCTGGCAGTTTCAGAACCAAATTTCTCAGCATGATCTCAAAGTGGTTTGAAGGAGCTTAGTCTTAGAGCATAACGCTAAAGGTCATGTATACCTGATATATTTAGATTCTAAAACATAAAATTTTGACTTTTATTTGTGATTGATATATTAGTTAGATGCATTTTAAGATTTTAGGTTCCATATATACCATGAGCTTTTTTCTCAAATTAAAACTAAGAAAGCAACATAGAAATGTATAATGTAAAGGATGAACCAACTATTTCTTTATATTGCAATTTATATTATTTTTTTAATTTGTTTACATACATCTGTTGCTAAATGGTTATTTATAGTGCCTATGATTAGTCCGATGTGGGGGAGAGCTATATAATAGATATATCTGCCATGCACCACATATGTTGCATGGGCACTGTGCAATAAACTCCTTTGGCAAATATAATTATATCCACATTGTATAACAAACTGCACCCATGAACAACAGATGCCCAGCTAGTTTCATTATCAGGCTCAATCTAAGTTGCAACATTTGCCAATTAAATATGAATCAGTAAAATTCTGCTACATAAATTGATAGCTCTTGCCATTCTGCCAACTAAATCTGAACTACTAAAGTTATGTGACTTTATAGCTGATTGCATCAATGTTGTGTTCTTAATTCATTGATCCCCATCGATGTGGCTTGCAAGCAACATGTTGCTCACCAGTGGCCTCTAAGCAGGTGCTTATTTTTGGATTCCTGGCTTAGAGACTAGTTTTGGTTGCATACAACTGGTGTATTGACAAACATAGCTTCTTATAGGCTGCCAGTCAACATAGGGTCTACCAAATAGCCAATCACAGCCCTTATTTGGCATCCACCGGGACTTTTTTCATGCTTGTGTTGCTGCCTAGTCCCCAACAAAAAGGTTGGAAACTCTGTTTAAATTGGTGCATATTTTAAAATGTTTACAAATTTGGAGAAGTAAATTTAACGTATCTGACAATTTTTTTTTGTGAGGGATTCAGTATTAGGCCAGCTGAGGTCAAACTGAATTGCAGAAGATAACTGACTCGCTGAATGGAAAAACAGAAGAGTGGTGAAGGAAATTTGAAAAATGAAGAGGCCAACAGTTTCCCTTCCATTGCTATATTCATTGTAAGAGTCAGTAGGCTTTATCCCATTCCCATATATGCAACATAAAGTTCCACCACTTTACTTTCCATGACCAAGCAAACTGTAAGGTGCTGGCAGTCTACTCCCCCTCGCTATATACACTGTGAGAGGTGTAAACAGTCCAGTACACATTGCAAAATGTCACCAGTTAACTTCTAATTCCTATACAGGCCAATGTACCTTTTTCCCATACACACTGGAAGACGACGAAAAGGGGTCACCCATGTACCTGCTATCTGAACATAAAATGAAAGATGTGTCTACAACACTTGCTCCAATGTCAACAATGTACTGTACTGTATGTAATCAGTCTACAGATAATATAGTAATGTGTATCAGACTGTTACAGAATTAAGCTTCTGTCTGTAATCCCAAATAGCTAAACAATTGACTGTTTTACACAACTCCCCAAGCAATAATGAAAATAAAAGGTGGAAAATGTACCAGTGTTGCCATATACCATGTTTCAATAAACAAAATATTATAATATATTAATGCCATATCTTGGTGTTAGCAATGTGCCAGCTCTTCAAGCATCAGTCTACCATTCAAACCCTATGCATTGTCATTGCATTAAAGCAAAAGCTAGATCGGGATCTACCAGTAGACCTTTAGCTGGTGATCAGTAGATCTCAAGACACTGTCAACAAACCGCTTGTCTAAATCACCCTCCTATTTCTTGCTTTTAATTCAGATATTTATTGCGTTACGGTTACATAAGAAATAGTTGTCATATATAACAATATAAATTCTCAGTATCATTCATAAGTAAAATTTTCCATGGAACCGAATGCTAAACAATGATTTCATGGGTGTAGATCATAATGGGACAGCATTAGACGTTGCATTAGTCAAGTATGGGCACTCCTGCATTAAAGAAAGCGCTGGTACTTGCCCGTCTGCCAATATGATCTCAGAAACAGCATTGGCATTTGCCCAGCACTATTGAGACACAGGTGCCCTAGTACAGCACATAGGCTGCAGCGGCCACTAAGCCAATATAGTGTTTGTGTGGCAGTGCCAGCCCAGGTGCCACCAGTGGGTCTGCCAGTAGTACCCACAGCACATTCCAGACAAGATTTTACAGGGTCTTTCCATCCAGCAACCACAAATAAACTAGTCACATGGGCATGCGTCCTGCTGGCTTATCACTTTAAGTGCCCCATGCCCACACACTTACCTCTGCCTTGAGCTCGCTGCTTCCCAAAAGGTGGTATTTGTGGGGCAACCTGCGCATATGGGACAGCAATTTGGAGAAGCGTTTGCCCCCCATACCTCCCGGGAGGATTGTGACCTGCAGAGGCGGCTCCGGCGGTACAACTGAGGGGGTGTCCGGGGAGGTGGGAGCCGCTAAGCTCACCTGCGTATTCGGACTCCCCGGACTATACCTGCTGGGACAGGTGAGAGAGGCCCCGCCCCCCTCTGGCAGGTGCCTGCCCATCCCACATTCCGTACACTGGTTACAGGAGGATGCCGGGGGTGGGGAAGCGAAGTCCTGCATCTCCGAGCTGTCAGTGTAGAGGTACAAGAAGCTGCACCGGGTATTGGGAGGGGTGCGACGTTAATTCGGTGCCGCTGCCCAGGGTGGAGGATGAGAGCTGTGGTCCTCTGTGTTGGATGCCGCGCGCAGGCGCACAAGCCAGAGACGGACTGAGGCTGCGGCGAATAGAACTGATGGGGGGAGGGAGGCATGGGCTGCACAGCATCTTGTGTGACTGAGAAAGAGCCACTGTGACCTGCACAGCTCCTGAACTGAGGGAAACAAGGGACTGGAGGGGGCTCTTTTTACTTGGAATGCCAGGGCCTATTTTGAATGCCAGACCCCACCTTTGAGTTATCTTTCAGTATGTGACATAATGGCTAATTCTAAGCATTGTCTTTTTTTAAAAAAAAAAAGATTTACCTTTTTCTTTTAACTCTTTTTCTCAGCTTTCAAATGGGTGTTACCGACCCCCATATACAAACAAATGCTCTGTAAGGCTACACATATATTGATATTGCTACTTTTATTGCTCATCTTTCTATGCAGGCCTCTCCTATTCATATCCTGGCCTCTTATTCCAATCAATGCATGGTTGCTATGGTAATTTGAACCCTAGCAACCAAAAAAAAGCTAAATAACTCAAAAAATACAAATAAAAACTGAAGCAATTTGTCTCAGAATATAACGGTCTACGTCATACTAAAAGTTAATCTGAAGGTGAACAAACTCTTTAAACTTTAAATTTGGAAAAACAGTCAAAAATAAAACCTGGAAAGCAATTGAAAAATAGTCTGGCAGCTCAGTGATCTAGGAGCAGATTCTGAACAGATACAATTTGCTACATTTAGTTGATACATTTCTCAGCAGTATCTGTGGAATATTAGTAACTATTATATCAATAACAGCTGCCTTTAATGAATGAATGATTCTGCTCAACAGGGACAAAGATAACAAATGTATCAACTAAAGGTATCCAATTAGAACAGTTAAAGAGTCGGTGACCCCCCCCCCTCCCAGAGCTGCATTAGAAGCTTTACAATCTGATGTTGCAGGAAAGATTATTTATTTTCTCTACTATGTACTATGTTTCTCTAGAAATGTATTCTACCTAGAGTACAGATGTAGAAAAAGGAGCAGCAGGGTGCTTTAATTATACATTTTGTGACTAACACATGGAATAAATTGTGGTGTGCATAAAACACTTTATGTGAAAACGCATATTTTAGTACTTTTTCTCTCTGTATAGCTGCACTGGTTTTAAGAGTGTGCCTGCAAGAGATTTGTTGTGTGTTTGTGTGTGTGTAAAGAAAAGGTATTACAGGGAACATTGGTCCTCTGAGAAAGGAGACGAGGCACCATGTACAGTATCTGTACAATTTTTTGAAACTTGGACCCACACCCAGACTGCTAAACCACATTTTTACCCACTACCCGACCTGACTGCAACTGATCCGTGACCATTTGATCACCATTAAACAGAAAGTGCTGCTACGCCAAACCAGAAGTGACATAATCAAAAGTGGGTGGGTAGAAACAGTTTTAAAAAACGAGTAAAAGAGTCTTACAATAGTTAAAACCCCCAACCCACAAACCTGCAGACTTGCATCAATACCTACCAGTGTCGGACTGGCCCACCAGGATACCAGGAAAACTCCCGGTGGGCCCATGTGTCAGTGGGCCCTCATGCAGCTAAACACTGTCATGGCCATTCCCTATTTCTATGAGAACAAAGAGGTTAAATAGATAGAATAATAGGTTATAGTATTTAAAGAAAAGAGACTAGGAGAATAGAGGTTGAGTGAGGAGAGGAAGAAAATTGTATTGAGGGTGAGGCCCTTGTCTAAGGTTTTTTGGTGGGCCCTTGGTGTCCCAGTCCGACACTGATACCTACTTCCAAAAGTCCTACCCTACCTACCATTAAATGCCCGACCCATTGTAGTTCTCTAAATCAGCATTCTACAGGGTTTAATATGCAGAGAAGAAAGCCTAGACATCATAAGAAGTAAAATAATGTAGGGTGCTACAGGGCATGTCATGAAGAAAGGAACGAGGAAGGGTTCTACAGGGCTAAATATGATAAGAAAAAAAAGCACAGTGCTACAGACCATTATATAAGGAGAGAAAGGATGTGTTATAATTGTGTGGAACTAGCGCACAAAGTGTTTTATACATTATGGCACATATATTTGAATTCTTACCACCATTTAACAGTCCAGAGAATCTCCAGGGAATTTCCAGGGAAATCAGGGAACACAGTGTTTGTTGGTGAAAATAATAGCTGAATGGCTTGCCTAGCAACAACTTGTTGGGCTGGTAAAACTGCATGAGCAGTTGTTGTGAGTTGCCACGTGTCTTGCCAATGTTGAATGTTGTGTTCACATTCAATGAAGAATCCAAATATAACCCACAGTGCTAATAACGTCTCAGCACTACACTGGTGGTATATGTATATATATCTAAATATATGGCAAAATGTCCCAACCACAATGCCAGAAAAAAAGACTAGAGTTGGCACAGTCAATAAAATGCAGGCAGGAACTTTATACAATTTATTATAATCAGCAGTGCACCATTACTGTTTGAGTGTTTTAAATTTGTTTTTCCTCTCAATCTATCAAGCTTTTAGATGTGGGTCACTGATCCCCCATAGGAAAAAAACAAGTAAGGCTACAAATATGTTGTTATTGCTACTTTCTTTTTTTTTACTTATCTTTCTATTCAGGCCTCTCCTATTCATATTCCAGTTTCTTATTAAAATCAGTGCATGGTTGTTAGGGTAATTAGGACCTTAGTAACCAGATTGCAGAAATTTCAAGCTGGAGAGCTGCTGAATAAAAATCTCAATAACTCTTAACAATTTTTTTGCCTTCTTTTGTCTCTTTCCAGCCTTCAAATAGGGTTCAATGACCCATATAAACAAAAGTTCTGCAAGGCTACAAATGTATTATTGTACAGCTACTTTTTTATTAATTGTCTATTCAGTCCCTCTCCTAGTCATATTCTAGTGTCTTATTCAAATCAGTGCATGGTTGCTGGGGTGATTTGCACCCTAGCAACCAGATTGCAGAAATTGCAAATTGGAAACTAAAAGACCACAAATAAAAAATGAAAAACAATTACAAATTGTTGCAGAATATTATTCTCTACATCATACTAAAAGTTAATTTAAAGGTGAAAAACCCCTTTAAGCTACCTTTTTGTGTGTTATAGAATGTCCTATTCACAGAAACTTTGCAATTGCTCTTCATTGTTTATTTTATTTATAGTTTTTGAATTATTTGCCTTCCTCTTCTACATCTTTCCAACTGTCAAATAATGGTCACTGACCCCAGCTGCCAAAATCTACTGCTCTGTGAGCTTACAATTTTATTATTATTATTACTTTTCTGTCTATTCAGTCTCTTATCTCTCTCCTATGCATAATCCAGTATCTCAAACCACTTCAAACCACTGCGTGGTTGCTAAGGTAAACAAGACCCTAGCAACCAGATGGCTGCTGAAATGCCAAACTGGAGAGATACTGAACAAAGAGCTAAATAACTGAAAAACCACAAAAAATAAAAAATGCTAATAAAAGCTTTTAAAATAAAAAACAAACAAGCACAATTTGCTACCAGCATGAATCTACGCTTGTTTGGTTACCAATGAAGCCAATCAGTCAGACTATGGGACACTCCTGTATTTTGGAGTTTTCTGGAAATTAGGTTTTTGCATAATAGCCTAGTGTCATAATGCCTTTGGAAATGGGTGTTGGTCTGGGCAGTCTTTCTGTCTTAAAAGCTGCAAGCGGGGGAGGATTAATCTCATGGAACCAATGCTGTGGTCTAAATTATCTCTCTCCTTTTAAAGCTAATGGCGGGGGAGGACTAAGCCCTATGATTGAAACCAATGCCAAGGTCGGGATACCTTTATTTCAGGTAGTGCTTTTATGCTGGGAGTCTTTAGAGTATTATGACCAGAGGTAAATAGTTAGGGACTAGGGTTGCCACCTTTTCTGGAAAAAAAATACCGGAAAAAAAATACCTTCCTATATATTTAGCTTTTTTCCCTATTAATAACATTGGGATCAACCATCATTTTTACTGGCCAGGTGGCAACCCTATTAGGGACCGCCATATGGGTTTTACATGGTATGGTGGCTTATCAATAAAATAGTATAAGCTTTCTCTTCTGCTTGCATCCAGAGCTATGGTGTCGACTCTGGTGCAGGCACATGCGGCTGATTTTGACAAGGAAAAATAAAACTTTGCATTTCCATGCTGAAATCAGCTGTATGTGCCTGCACCTGAGCTGACACGACAATTGCTAGTTCAGGCAAGAGAGGAGGTTAATACCCAGGCCCAGATTTGTGGAAAGGTCACCAAGGCTTGGGCCTAGGGCAGCAAGATTTTGGGGGGTGGCATGCTGCCCAACCACACCCACTTTGGTTCAGAAACAATGGGGATATGCAGGAGATAAAATAGTTTTTTAATTTCCTGTGGGCCAATCCCCATTGCTCCAGTCCCAATGAAAATTTGCGTGAATAAAAGGGAGGGGACTGGGGCAACGAACGTCAGCAGGCCTAGGGGTGCCCCATATGTAAATCCGGCCCTGCTAATGTATAGACTGATTTTTTGTCTTTGTATTTTAGCAGGCTGATTTCAGCCCCTGTGTGGCAATAACCTTATATTATTCCATTCTAGGTTAGTGGCATGTGGGGACTTAATACACAGTCCTAAAATCAGCCCCTACACGTGTAGGGACTGATTTTTGGCCTGCTTAGTTCAGAAGGTAGATTTCAGCCCCATAGCCTTAGAGGATACATTCTTTTACCTGGCTAAACAAATAGTAAATTCTGGTAGCTGTCTGTTGCTTGCTCACTGAGCTCCTTACAATCTTAATTGTTGGGTAATTACTGTAGACACAGGGTCCCCCCTGCTGGTCATTTTGTTCTTTGCAGCTTAGACAGAAAAAACAGCAGAACATGAGCTGTATATGGGTGGAACCTGTATCTTAAGAAAATATATATTTTTTTTCTTTTGCTAACCCTTTCTGGGAGAGTTATTGGTAGTTTCTACAACCCAGTAAAAATTCTTTGTTTGCAGTGCAAATTATCTTATACCTTTAATCCTATTTGATTTTAGCAGTTTAGTCAGTTAGTGGAAAGCTGTGAGCAAAACATTGGAGAAGCAGAAGGTTGCAGGCAGATAATAAAATAAATTACCTGATTGGTTGCTATAGATGACTGCACTCATGCAACTTAACATCTATCTTAGTAAGGGTTGAAGACCACATTTCTTCTAAAATACCAGTCTGTTTTTCTTTACCAATGTTTTTAGCTTGTTACCCTATTAAAGAAGAAGGAAAGTCAGGATCAGCAGTGGCTATGAAACTGGGGCATTGCATGGGGCATTATGATGCTCTATGGTTCATTGTTAGTTCTAACCCTCTTCCTTATGGCTTCAGAACTCCTTCAACTTAACTGACGTTTAGAGAATTTATTGTAGGCGTTCCAACCTGCAGCAAAGGTCAGCACATGCACATGCAATCCCTATAAATCAGGATATTTTAGTATCACGCATAAGAAAGAGATGGCAGCCTCTTTTGAAAGAGGTAGACATCAGATGCAAATAAGTGGTTTTACAGTATATTAACTTTTAGAAAAAATTCATGTAGCATTTTAGTAAAGCAGCATTCATACTAGGGATGTACAGAATCCACTAATTGTCACTACAACTTGTAGAACTTGTGGTAAGTGAGTACACATAACATACATCCATTTGACAATTATGGGCTCTCATACACGAGTATTTTTCAAATGCACGAAAAAATGAATATTAGGTATTTTTCAATGGGGCTGTACTTACATAGGAGTGTGTAAGCGCTGAACGCAGGTTGAGACGCAACATGCTGCATTTTTCCTGCATTCGCCACCTACCTGCAACTGTGTGAGTACAGCCCCATTGAAAAAAACATAATGCGTCTATTCCTACGCTCCCCTGCGGCTGAACGCAGAAAAATGGAACGCAGGGGAGAGCAGCTTCAACCGCTCGTCAGTAAGAGCCCTATGTGTGTTTTGTTTCCATTCCAAATGCAACCCTCTATTCTATTGATAGCAGAACATGCGTCAAGCCTAATAAAATGCAGCATGCTATATGTAAACAATCCCACTCAAATGACTCACACTCATAAGGTACAGTCTGGCTGAATATAATGAATTATCAAATTTGTTTTTTCGTGCTCAAACCTGCGTTTTAATGCGCGTCTAGCACATAAAAACCGCAGGAAAAAAACGCCCATGTGTAAGAGTTCTTTGTGTCCTAATTCCTGCATTCCTTCCTCCACACACTGCAAGGGCCCAGCTGAGAGCAAAGGTCATTACTCCAGCGCATCCAAATACCTAATTCTGGACCAAGCAAGGGTTATACTACAATAATAAAGCAGAATGTTAATGATGGATAACACACCTATAACTCCATGCAGTTAGACACCTGATTAGGGTCTAACATTTTTTTTTAAATCAAAACACATGCTAAGATCATTGTTTAAAAAAAGAAGATTTTGCACCTGGGTCCAATGCAATATTTTTGGCTTATGATATTCATGATGGTGGAAGGAGTTTGCCCATATTAAATATGAATTCAACTTTTGCTGTAGTAGAAAGTTAACATACTGTACTTGAAATAAACAGTTCCACAGTCAAGGCTATGCTTCATTTCTAAATCCCATTATTGTATATTTTGAAATTTAATGAAAGAAATCAATTACTATTGTAGCTCATACATATGACGCCAATTAAGTATTCATCCGACAGTGTTCAGCTGTGAGTGTAATTTAAAACACATTAACCCTGCATGTGAGCATATACGTTGTGAATAAACAAAATAAACAAATGCTCATTTGTTTTTACAAGACTGATTGATATCATTTGAGTATTTACTGCCTGTGAAACAGCGAAACACAAGACAATCATATAAAAAGAAAACAAACATGATCATCCCTTGTCCCTCTTTGCAAATCCTTTTGTATGCAACCACGAATACAATGAAAAGTTCAAATCACAAGCTGTTGTACTGTTATCACCACAATGCAATGGAGGAGGCAAGGAGTGAACTGCAATGATCCAACTTACAGTACATATTTTGTGACATGCAGCACCTTGTTTAGGTAATTTGTTGTCTGTAAAATCAAACCTGTGAGCTCAAAAGTCATATTGTCACACTTAGCATTAGTCTGCCATACTTTAGCAATAATAGGTCACTATAAAATAATAACAAATACTATGGTCTAAATAGGTCTAAATGTGTGTCAGTGAGGGTCCCTGAGCTTTAGAGTTCATTAACAGCAATGTAGAAGAGAACTTCTAACCCACTGCAGCAAGGAATTTTTTTTAAATAAATATTAAATTACTGTAATATTTTTTTCTTTTCTGTGAGCCCAGTCTAGACAAGAGGCACTTTTCCAAAAGATCAACACACAAGAGTTAATTTACACAATGGCACGTATTATGTTTGTATTCTTCTATCAATGCAGGTTCCCAGTCAACTTGGCAGACAGAACAGCCCTGTGGATGTAGATAAGCCGTCTTGCAGACCATTTGCACAAACTGTAGAAACTTGTTTCCAAAAGAGTTGTTCAGCGATGTTCATTTCCCCTTGGCTAAATTATTGGCATTCCCTATCAATCGGGAACATTTTTTGATATCTCAGCAGTTTCTACCTGATCCCTATTTGATTCTGTGTAAAGTTAAAAAAAAACCATACTTTTCAAGGAATGGCTGGTTTGTAATTACAAGAACAAATTCATAGTCAATTCTATTTTAATATACAATCATATACATCCACGGAGCACCTGTCGGATTAAAAACATCCTTTTACTGAGAAATATTAAAATCCATAAAGCACACCATAATTAACATGCTTGACGCGTTTTGTGGTCGTGGCCACTTTCTCCAAAAATATTCACACCATTTTGTATCTCTGTATCTCTTGGATTATAATTGGGCACATATAGCACACACTATAACTGGTGATCTGCATTAATGTTTATCAGACAAAAAGATTCCCGCAGGAGAGCATTATTTATCTCATTGTATTTCACAGAAAAGCACACTGGTGTTGATTTGCTAAGTGCTAAACTGCATCAGTACATTTTCCCTTACCAAGGAGCTTGCTTCTTTCACTTTATATGTTGTATTGAGCTGTTCAAAATAAATTGGTGTTTGGTTGCTAGGGGCACCGGCATATTGATGTAATTTAGCACCTATTAATAAATCAGCCTCATTGTGCTGTGCTAAAACATTAGCTGATAAAGGTATTTCTCTGGAAATGTGAGTGTCCTGTTACAGTGTTGGAAATGCAAACACACCTCATTTTATAGGATCAGAAAGAAAGGGCCTCATACCATTAAGTATTCTGGAAAGGCCTTCTGTATATATGCCCCATAGCTCAGCATAAAGCCACCAGTGATACCAAACTCTAAATAAATTACTGTATGATGCCACATAAGTTTTGAAGGAACAGCCGATTGACGGATCTACAGTATCTGCAGGTGAGCCCACATTCTTACAGACAGAACTTTTATAAGGTCAATTACTAAAACTCATTAGTGATATTGTGTACATATTGATTTCTTCAGCAAAATCATGAAAAATGACACCAATTTCAAGAGGAAGTAAACCCTCCCTCAAACCTCAGCCTCCCCATCGGTTTCCATTGTCGCCATCGTAACATATATTACATTGAAAAGTGTCCCTATGCCTTACAAGCAGCCCGACTAGCTATATTTCCCCTATTATATGCTGAACCACCTCAAAAATGGGTTTCCATGGAGGAATCATTGATTCAACCAATTAAGCTAGCAGCTATCCCATGGCTACCAGTTTTTACCCATCCACAGCTGATCCGGATCCTGTTTGAATGTTAGTGTAACCTTTTCTCCAGGCTTGTTGCACATAACCAGATATAGGTGTTGTTGGGAGCCTCTCCAACAATAAATAAGTCATTCATGGTGAAACTATTGTTACGCCACGAAAAAGACGCCCATAAACTCCAATGCGTAAAAATTAGTTACACATCAAAAAAAAATTATCCCCCATAGACATAGGCAAATTTTTTGCTGTTTTGCAAATTTTCATTGAAGAGAAATGGGTCAGATTCCCCCATCACTAGTTGCTATATCTTAATGACCATGAGGCAGGGATGTCTATTGTCAAGTATATATCAATATATCATCATCAACAGCCTGAGTTTATTTTGACCCATCTTTTATTAGTGGATTTTATTAAGCATTCTTAAGAGTATGTTTAAGTTTCAGTAAGTAGTGCTGGGAAATGGTACTTCTCTGTATAAGCAAGAGCTGGCATTTTGCTTACTCAGCCAAAATATATATCATTGATATTATTTGACCAGTTACAGAATATCAAACCTTTCCTGCAGAATTATTCTTAGTACAGGGCAATAAGTATGCTACCATTTCTTAGTACAGGTTAAAACAATAATTAGGGAGGTACATCTGCCATGAAAAGCATAGTTTGTGAAGCACTCCTTCCACTTCTAGCTTTTGAGAGAATTATCATTCTATTGTCTTGCAACAAATGTAGGTATCACTTTTTAATGGTGGCCCCAGTAACAGGAGTCAATAGTAAATTAATACAAATAAGAGGCATCATAAATGATTATCATAAATCTATCCAAATTGTATACCATACCAAAAGCACAGAGGTATCTCAGTTTTTCCTTTTAAAGGAGAACTAAAGCCTAACTAAAGCAGTAGGTAGAAATGTTGCACATTATGTTGTGTGCTTCTGTACCAGCCCAAGGCAACCACAGCCCTTTGGCAGTAAAGATCTGTGTCTCCAAAGATGCCCCAGTAGCTCCTCATCTTCTTTGCTGCTGATTCACTGCACATGCTCTGTGCTGCTGTCACTTACTGAGCTTAGGGACCCACTCACAATATACAGTACACATGGAATAGAAATGTCAC
This sequence comes from Xenopus laevis, assembly GCF_017654675.1. Taxonomy (NCBI): domain Eukaryota; kingdom Metazoa; phylum Chordata; class Amphibia; order Anura; family Pipidae; genus Xenopus; species Xenopus laevis. The sequence goes on from NC_054378.1 coordinate 44,223,488, forward strand.
AATATAAGGCTGATTAGTCATTAATACAGATAATTACCACATTGGAGCTCAGAAACCAGCACAATTAGCATCAGAATTTAATAATCAGCCCTGAAGTATCAGCTTATATAACAGACCAACCTCACTTTCTGCTTGATAATTTGTGACGACCCCTAAGCTTAACTTCTCAACAGCTGCTCAGAGCCCACTGAGCATGTGAGTGTCACAGACAAGATGGTGACCCCCTGTAACAAGTTTGAAGTCCTGGATCATTGCTGCTATTGACAAGCTGAAACTTTAGGCTGGTGCAATAAGTTCAGTATATAGGATATGGCATTTTTAGCTATATTCCTTTTTATGGTTTAGTTCTCCTATAAACATATTTTGCACCAACAGAGGAGGTGTGGTATTCCAGTGATATATCATAAAATTCACTACCAGCATATAGTTTTGATATACTACATTTAACAAAAGGAAAAAGAGAGGATCTGCAATATACTGTGGGTACAAATACAGGTATAGGATCCCTTATCTGGAAACCCGATATCCAGAAAGCTACGGATTACGGAATGGCTGTCTCCCATAGACTCCATTTTATCCAAAAAATCCAAATTTTTAAAAATGATTTCCTTTTTCTCTGTAATCATAAAACAGTAGCTTGTACTTGATCCCTACTAAGATATAATTAATCCTTATTGGAAGCAAAACCAGCCTATTAGGTTTATTTAATGTTTAAATGAATTTCTAGTAGACTTAAGGTATGAAGACCCAAATTACGGAAAGAACCGTTATCCGGAAAACCCCAGGTCCCGAGCATTCTGGATAACAGGTCCCATTCCTGTACATCATTGCAGCTAGATGTCTGAGTATAATAATCTGTGCAATGACTTATGTGTATGGAAAATGCATAAATAGCAGAATTTCACTGAGTTGCTTGTGCAAAGAAAAATGAACAAAAACAGAAAAATCAGTCACTTGTCAGAAATCTGCTTTTTTACAATTATGCGACAAAGTGCCCTGGGTGCCACACAAAAATCTATAATAGAATAGAAACAATATGGCATTTTTAGCATGTACATTTTATTTCTCGCTAACACAATGTACTTACGGTATACAATTTCTTTGGTCAGTGTAACATGACAGCTCTGTTAGTTGGAACCAAATGTTTCAATACACACTTTCTTAAAAAATGCTATTAATTATTTTGGTTTCTACTAAATGTTAATTTATACAAATAATGTAACATAATTTAGAGAAAGTTCAAATGCTATATAACATGTCTTTACCTGTAAAAGTCATAGGAGCTCATATACACAGAGAGGCTGGCTCACTTTTTAACACTGTTTTTACATTTCAAACCAACATTTGAACATTTGAACAGAAAGTGGGACACAAAGAGCCTTCACATATCAAGGTATGGAATCCGTTATCCAGAAACCTGTTATCCAGAAACTCTGAATTACTGAAATGTCGCTCCCATAGACTCCATTATAATCAAATAATCCAAAAATTTTTAAAATTATATCCTTTTTCTCTGTAATAATAAAACAGTACATTGTACTTGATCCAAACTAACATATAATGAATCCTTATTGGAAGCAAAACGAGCCTATCGGGCTTATTTAATGTTTACACAATATTTTAGTAGACGTAAGACATGAAGATCCAAATTATGAAAAGACCCCTTATCCAGAAATACCCAGGTCCTGAGCATTCTGGATAACAGATCCCATAACTGTACACACACTGTTTGATACCACATATGCCTTACCAAAATGCTACTGTATTGTATTGTACTGTACTTTGCCATGTCATGTAACCTTACACTGTTCAGGATCTGAAAAAACGTTGTGTTGCATTAAGTTAAAATATTTCAAAAATTTTATGAGAACCAAATACGAACTCATGGAAATAATGGACGTTTCTGAAATTATCAAGTTAAGGCCGACACGGGCCGATAAAAGCTGCCGACAGACCGAATCGGCAGTTTATTGGCCCGTGTATGGGGCCCCCCGATGAGCTTCCATGATCGATTGGATGGGACTAAAAATCGCGGCCGCATCTGTTCGTTGATGCGGTACCATGATCCGACGCCCGTTACCATTCATTAGGATCCGATCGTTGGGCCCTAGGATCGGATCAGCTGATATTACCCACCGCCAAACGAGCGGATCTCTCCGTGTATGGCCACCTTAACTCTTCACTCTTAACAATCTGTCTCTCTTCATATAGGAGTCAAAGTCGGATTTGATTGCTGTTTATGTCAAAAACATTGGTGTGCTCTCAATGCCTTGACAATCTATTGGAGCTGTTGTTCAAAATAATCAACTCCGACACAAAGCTGTATGTAGAAAAACATGTTTCGGAGAGGGGGTAATAAAGATTAACTTGATTATTTCAGAAACAGAACAGGATTTTGAACTGATTCTGTATAGAAAATGTATTTCCAGTTGATAAAGCTTATATTAAATTGTCATTTAATCATCAATTAACACATTTCTTATAAAGTCAAATAGGTAGATGAATGATTGAAGGACTAACCATCCACAATTATCTGCATAAAGCATAACACTGGGTAGGCTTGCTTTTGAATGTGACATGTATAATAACACATTTCTCCCATAATGCAGTTCTGCAGTGCTTAAAGGAGAAGCATTAGCTTTAAGAAAAAACACCTTACCACTAGGAAGCAAGTACTTCTCAACAGAGCTGTGAGATCCTGTAGTGCCTAAAGCTGGCCATAGATGTTGAGATTTTTAAAAGATCCGATCATCATCGTGAGACCACGATTATCTCGGGAACGATTGTACGAATTGTCCATCAACTAAAAAGACCAATTTGCCAGGAAAACAAAGGGGAGCTGCCTGCTTGGCCCTGCAAACATAGATAGATTGCACTGGGACCGACAAAGATTTTTTAACCCGGCCGATCAATTTCCTGAGAGATGTCGGAAAATCGTAAGATGTTCAAGCGTTCGAATCCCACTAACCGCACAATAATTTCGTAGGATTGGTCGGACTTTGCTAAAATCGGTCATTCGGCAAGAGAAATCTTCGGGTCTATGGGGACCTTTAGACTCCAACCAAGATTATGTTTTTTAAGATTGGTAGTGAGTCCGTTGTGTGAAAAAAGACAACATTTTCATTCTGGTTGAAGAGGAAGATGCTGGTTATGCCTAATGTATTTGGAGTAGAAAGCTGTGTGTCCCTCCAGGGGCCAGGAAGGCAAGACATACAGTATGCAGCATTGTCTTTTATGGGAATGTTTTGGGATGTAGCATTAGATTATAAATGATTTATTGGTGAGATGTGGAAATATTTCTTTGTTGGCGAGACGGTTCCTTTGGAGTTTCTTTGGTTACAAGCAGCATCCATTTTATATTTAGATACATAAGAAATGCACCACTAAAAATAAGGTTCTGAGAACTCATATGGATTATATTATATGAATTGGGGTTTAGGGCTAGGACTTTGTTGCAGGCTGATGCTCCATTTGGGATACATTTTTGGAAAAAGACAATTCTATAAAAAAATAAAATGAAAATAAATAAGATCAAATTGCCACCTTTAAACAATATTTGAACTAAAAGAGCAGCACAAAAACATGTTATTAAAAGCAAGACAACAGACTAAGGAGGCACATTTATCAACATTCTAGGCTACAGAGATGTCAGTATTAACAACTTTGAATAGACTTAGGTGCATATTTGCATTTATGACCAATTGTACAATACTAACATGGTGTAATCTGACTAGTCACTAGTTTCTGTCCCTTTTATGCCTTTAAATATTGTTACTGGGTTGGGCGGTCTTCTCTACTTTAAAAGCCGCAAGCTGGTGAGGATTATCTTGTGGAACTGATGTTACCATGCAATGAGGTGCCAGCCTATGAAAAATATGTCCGAAGGTAAATAGTTAGGACCACCATATGGGGTTGTGGTATGGTGGCTTGACAATTTTATGATCACAACTTTGCAACTAAAATACATTGAAAATACATGCATTTGTATAGATACTAAATTACATACAAAACAAGGGACCAGGGAATGTGCAATGATCGATCCCTTTTCAGTGCTGGTTTAAATTGGCTGGACACTGCAGGCAACCTGTATGCTTGTAAAGGTATGGGATCCATTATCTGGAAACCCGTTAACCATAAAGCTCCGAATTAAAGGAAGGCCATCTCCCACAGACTGCATTTAATCAAATAATTAAACATTTTAAAATTGATTTCCTTTTTCTCTGTAATAATAAAACAGTACCTCATATTTTGTCTCACCTAAGATATAATTAGTCTTTATTATAGGCAAAACAATCCTACTGGGTTTATTTAATGTTTAAATTATTTTCTTAAGGTATGAAGATCCGAATTACATAAAGATCCCTTTTGGGGAAAACCCCAGGTCCCATACCTGTAACTAATGTGGCCCAATCAGTTGCACTTTTTATTATACTTCTATACTTTACTTGGAGTACTCCCAAAGCCCCCCTTTTTTGAGCAGTCTGAGTACTCAAATTGGCAGATGTATGACTTTGGCGTAAATCGATGGCAGATTGTCAGACAGAATGGGTCTGTTGTGGGAGGAGAACCAAACTGTTTTTCATGGATGAGAGAAAGGCTTCTAAAGTTTTTTCAATTCTGTGTGAATTCTATTTGGTAACATGAAATAACATGAAATGGGGTCTAAAGATACAGTATGCAGGTCCACTGCATACAGGGGCCCCATGTTTTTTTACCAAAAGTACAATTGTGCCTTGTGGAAGAGAGGGGGATTCCTGAGAAGTTAAATTACATTTAGTTATGGCCAAACACTGGAACCCTGAAACATTCTTCTTTATATATAAGATATTTATACACAAGAGCCATGAATATCCTGTAAAATATATCTCTGTAAATGGTGCTTGGCAATGTATTGGTTGTCATGGGTGCTTAGTGATGTCATTTTTGTTACATCATACAGAAGCTTGTGTATTATATAAAAAATAAGAGGATACGGGAGTCACTATTGCATGTATAAAGGCACACGGCCGAAATCCTAAGTGACTTATCTGTACATTTTACAATAGTGGTACATTATTCCCTTCCATCAGATTACAAAGAGGCCCCACAACTACATGGTACAATGCAGGTCTTAACACCCTTGCGGACATCTGATTGAGCCCCTATCAGATAGTTATTAAAGCCACTATTTTCAGCCTTGTGCCCGGGCCAACATTCTGTTCCATCAGGATCGGCCCATTTATGCCCCTCTGTTTATTGTGTTTACAGGAATAGAATATTCTATATCTTCTTCAAGTGGTTACAGTTACACAGCTTGTTCATATGAATGTTTACCGGTATGGGACCTGTTATCCAAAATTCTTGGCAACTGGGGCTTTCTGGATAAGGCGGCTTTCTGTAATTTGAATCTCCATACCTTATGTCTATTAAAAATAATTTGAAATGTAATCAAACCAAATAGAATTGTTTTGCCACCAATAAGAATCACGTATATCATAGCTGGGACCAATTACAAGGGAAAAAAGGAAATCATTTAAATGGTGTCTGTTGGAGATGGCCTTCCTATAATTCGGAGCTTTCTGGATAACAAGTTTCTGAATAACAGATCCCATACCTGCATAACTCAGATGTCTTCCACACTGCATTCAATCAATAATGGAAAATTGCCTAAAAACATATACAGCATTAGAGGAGTCATGTGCTGCAATAATCGTTTATCCCTATACAGTATAACATTTGCCTTTCTGTACTTGCCTTCTGTTTTTCTATGGACTACAATTTATATGCAAGTCTCATTTACAGAAAACAATAAGAAGGTATATAAATGATTCCTACAATGTATTTTATCCTAAGTGCTTCTGGGGTTGTTTTTTAAATCCAACCATAACATTGTTGTAATTTCCACCTGCAATACAAAAAGGACATATACAGTATCATATTACTTAGAAATGCACTCGATCAACTTCATTGTGTGGGAAAATAACACATCAATAACAAAAATATAGAGACAACAGTGAAATTGGGACCTCCAATGCCAAGAACTGGGTTATGAATAAATTAGCTCTCTTTCCTTATGTAATAAAAATAACACATTTTTTTCTCCTGGCTATGAAAGAGTGAGAAGTAAAGCTGAGATATGCTCTAATTTCCACAACCACTTTGTTAGCTGGTGGAAAAGAATGTTTGGACAAAGAGCAGTGATGATATTGCAAGCCATTCTGTAGGGATGTGATATGTTTTATACTTCAAAATTATGGTTAACCTGTTTTTATCGTTTTTGTATTATTTGCTTTCTTATTCTTCTGACTCATTCCAATATTAAGTGGCAGATTTATCAAGGGTTGAATTTCAAAGTATTGGGAATTTTTTTGAACTCCCGTAACTTGGAAAATTTGGATAAAAAAAGACCAACTGAAATAATTTAAAAAAAATCAAAGTTATTTTTTTTTGAGGGTGAATAGGCTGTATTCGATCGTTTGAAGTAAGATCGAATTCGATTCGAAGTATCAAAAAACTTTGATTTTTTAAAGTCCACCAATTGACTCCATATGGGATCTAGGAGGTCCCCCATAGGCTAAAACAGCAATTCGGCAGGTTTTAGATGGGGAATGATCAAAGTTTTAAAGAGACAATACATGATAAATTTAGATATTCAAATTTTTTTCAAATTCAAATCGAATTTGGACTATTCTCTAGTCGACGTGCACAAAAATAGCTCGAAATTCGAATTTTTTTACTTAAAATTTTCACTTCCACCCTTAAAAGAGGGGTCACTGACCCTATCTAAAAACAAATGCTTTGTAAGGCTACACATTTACAATCTCTCTATCTAGGCCCTCTCCTATTCATATTTCAGTCTCTTATTCAAATCAGTGCATGGTCACTAGGGTAATTTGGACCCCTGCAACCAGATTGCCAAAATTGTGGGCTAGAGAGCTGGCGAATAAAAAGGTAAATAATCCAAAAAAATAATAAAAAATGAAAAGCCATTGCAAATTGTCCCATAATATCACACTCTACATCATACTAAAAGTGAATTTAAAGGTTAGCATAAGGTAAGATTTTTTTAATCACATAGTCTCCTTTTCTCCAGCCAATATTGGCATATATTAGTCACACATATCTCAAGATTAGACATATCTCAAGATAGCACAGTGCTGAAAATGAACTCATTATTACTATAATGGTTAACAAAGAACATGATGAAATGGCTAGTGAATTTGTAATAACTTCTATAGATTGATGCAATGCTATTCTGGAATTATTTCCAGATTAAAGGAGAAGGAAAGTCACAATCACTTGGTTGTACCAAACGTTAGACCCCCCCCCCTCTTCCCAGTGATTGTATTCACTTTCACTTTCACCCAGTGATTGTTGACTTTCCTTCTCCTTTATAGTAAACCTCGCTCACAGGTAAACCAAGAAGGGATAAGAGTATAATGAAGTAACTTACCAAGGTTTTCTTTGTAAAATTTATGTCTCAAATGTCTTCCATCTGGAAAATGACATAAAACATTTGATATTATAACTATAAGATCTATTCTTCTGTACAAAGATGTAGATGCAGAGACCTGTTACCCACAAAGCTAACAGCTCACAGGTGCAGACAGCCAAAGAAACTTTCTGAATTTGACACATATCTAAAGGTGGCCATACACAGGCAGATTTTGTTCTTCTAAACGACCGATTTCAGAACGTTCTGATAATATCGGTACATTATCAGATAGTTGATGGTGTATGAACGATCGTCTCAACATTATTGAGTTTAAAAATTTTAGTCGTTCAGGGATAAAATCCGTCTTTGCACATGTCAGGATTGTAGCACAAGCCAACACACATACTGTATATACGGAAGGCCCCGAATGTTCTTTGCTCAAAACTTCATTTGTACCCATACGAACTATGTAAAGAAATAAATTGGTGCTTACTGCAGGAATATCACCCTATCACCTCATATGTGAAAGAGGTTTATTATGCCATAGCAAGACATAAATCCATATGTCTGCATGGAGCAGGGACGGAGAAACTGACTATATTCTACAGACACTGACACAATGCTAGCACCACTCCTCGTTTGTTGAACAATGGTTATATCTGTTCATGTGATTGTTCTCCGTGGATGGCATATCGTATGGTAAAATAATCGTCAGACGATCGTTTAATGATACGATCGTTCATCGCAGAACGATAAAAGTATGCCCGTGTATGGCCACCTTTAAGGTGGCCATACACGTGTAAATTATACATCAATTGGGAGTCCACATCTGATTTACATTTAATTAAGCCTAAGGGACTTGCCCCAGTTCTCAGGCGATCACATATAAGAAAATCCTTTATCCAAAGATAACTGTCCCAAGGCTTTTGTTTTCATAAAAAATATTGTTTTATTAAATTAGCATTAAAATTCAGTTACAAACAACCCCACCAGGCCCACCTTACGTGTTTCGCACCCTCAGGCGCTTAGTCATAGGTGTATATACACCTATGACTAAGCGCCTGAGGGTGCCAAACGCGTAAGGTGGGCCTGGTGGGGTTGTCACCAATACGGATTCATGATATCTTAGTTAAAATGAAGTACAAGGTATTGTTTTATTATTACAGTAGAAAAAGGAAAAATGTTTAAAAATGTGAATTGTTTGCTTAAAGGAAAACTATACCCCCAAAATGAATACTTAAGCAACAGATAGTTTATATCAAATTGAATGACATATTAAAGAATCTTACCAAACTGGAATATATATTTACATAAATATTGCCCTTTTACATCTCTTGCCTTGAACCACCATTTCGTGACTCTATCTGTGCTGCCTCAGAGATCACCTGACCAGAAATACTACAACACTAACTGTAGAAGGAAGAAGTGAGGAAGCAAAAGGCAGAACTCTGTCTGTTAATTGGCTCATGTGACCTTACATGTGGTTTGTATGTGTGCACAGTGAATCTTACGATCTCAGGGGGCGGTCCTTATTTTTTAAAATGGCAATTTTCTATTTATGATTACCCAATGGCACATACTACTAAAAAAGTATATTATTATGATAATGGCTCATTTACATGAAGCAGGGTTTTACACATGAACTGTTTTGACCTACATTTGATCCTATACACCTATGACTAAGCGCCTGAGGGTGCGAAATGCGTAAGGTGGGCCTGGTGGGGTTGTTTGTAACTGAATTTTAATGCTAATTTAATAAAACAATATTTTTTATGAAAACAAAAGCCTTGGGACAGTTATCTTTGCATACACGTGTAAAGCCTCGGCTGGCATTGGGTTTTGTTATAGGAACTTTTTTTCTGAAACAATATAGGTGTTGGTGTCAGGAGCGAAAGGAGTGCTCCATTACGGAGTGCTCTGCATCGAAGATAGCGGCGTCCTGATGTCATTGTGCGTACTGACGTCATTGCGCCATGCTGGGTGCATGATGTCAGCATACCGGGAACGATGCGAAAATTTAAAATAAAAGCGCTTCCAGGTCACGGGTTCGATGCTTGATGATAGGTCATACTTGCTTGTGTCCTGGCTGTTCCTAAATTTATATATTATTAATTCCTGGACTATTGACCTGTGCCTGCACCTCTGACATTGATCCTTTGCTTCCTGCCTGAATCTCGTATATACGCTAATGCCTGACCCTTTTATTACCTTGAACTTGGATTTAACCCTAAAGCTTCCTCCTTGGTCTGAACTTCTCCGAGATTGGAGCCTCAATGCCCCTGACAGTTAGATTTGTGAAACTGGAAAAGTTCCACATAGGTAAGGCCTGTTAAATAACCCAAAAACACAACAACCTAAATTTTTGGTAAACATCACCCAGTTATGCTTACGGCGACTATTCTCCGTGGACAATTTTTTATTATGGAGAATAAAAACACATATTGTAAAAAAAAATATAGGTAACAATACAGTCTTTATCATGTGTTATTCCTATTTACAGTGACCTGAGTTCCCTCTTTGCTTGATACACTGTCCTCGATTGGGGATTCCCTCTGCTGGGTTGCCTGGGTTGATTATGTGACATTCATATCCTGTTGGGCAATGTAAGGGCTCATCACCATCCTCAGTGGTACTGCAGGCTTCAGCTGTAACAAAAACAAAAACACAATGGTTTCACAGTGTCATCTAACCATGCAGCAGCTACTGTTATTTTATCCTTTGCCATGGTTGATTTGTTTGTCATGCCTGCTGCTACTCTCATGTTACCATTCAGAACACACATGGACATTTTCTACACTACCAACTAATAATAAGTGATGGGCGAATTTATTCGGCAGGCGCGAAACCGCCACAAAAATTCTGTTTTTTTGGATGCTGGCTTCAAAAACGAGACGCCGGGGCCGTTTCGCGAATTTTTCGCCTTTTCACACATTTCGCTGGAAATTCTAGAATTTTTTGGCAAAGCGAAACGCCCCAAATTCACGCCCCACAATCACTACTTATAGTAACAAAAATTATTCTTAGCACATCTCTTTTCATCTTTTATCTTAAAGGCCTTAAGGGGCAATGGCTCAGTGAGTCGTTTGGGATGATCTACCTTCCACTTCCAAATGAATGTCAAACACATCGTTCATATTCATATGTGAATTGCAAACATAACAAAATCACCATAGTTTATAATGTATGCAGTTTTTAGTGGAAAATGCCTTTACAGAAGTTGCACAGAGACTTTGTGACTGACTTGTTTTTTCCTCACTTAAAAAAATCAAAGACATAGAATAGAATTTCTTCATAGAACCATGAGTTTGCTTTGGGAGTAGAATGGTTAATACTGGCCATTAGGGATATTTTGAGGAATGATAAACAAGCTGAAACTTGAATGTTTTGCACAGGTTAATAGTAGTCTGGGTTGAAAACAATGGATTCAGCAATGTTCAATATTTTACCCAATAATTTCTACCTAAATTGTAGCTTATCTTAAAGAAGGTGATGAAATCCCATCTGAAGCAGTCTCCAGTTTGGAGGATGCACAGACGATTTAAAGCAAACATTTATATAAATTCCCACAAAGGTTAAAATTTACTTTCCTGACCTTGCAATATTTCCTCTGGTCCATCAAGAAGCCAGCCATTTCCACCCAGCCAACGAGGCTTTGGCTGCACTAACCAATCAAGAACTATAGGGAACAAACAAATTGCATGATATATGAAAATAATGATTTTACATTTCAACAGCACATATAAACCATTGCATTTGTGTTCCTCATATATTTACATTACCTTAGAAAACCAGTTGTTTCAGGAAAATAAATTTCAAAAATACAAAAAACATTTAACTGTGGATGAACCTATATTAGTTCATTAAAAGATATGGGCAGGTACTGTATACAGTTTTCTTTCCAATTTCTGCAGCAGAGAAGGTTAATACAAAGATAATTGGCTATGGTCTAATGCCATCACTGTGGTGGGAGGGTCATTCCTAATAATCTGTACTTGATTGGCTCTATTGTTATTTACAGCATGTAGGGGCAGATTTATCAAGGGGCGAATTTCGAAGTTAAAAATACTTCGAAATTCGGTCATCCAATTAAAATACTTCGAATATTGAAGTCAAAGTTTTTTTCAGGGAATTTGGGTATCCTGCTGTCGAAGAACGATTAAATCCTTTGAATCGTCAGCGATCGATCGAATGATTTTACTTCGACATTCAAAAACGTAGAAAAATGCTCTAGAAGGTCCCCATAGGCTAACATAGCACTTCGGCAGGTTTAATTTGGCGAAGTATTGAAATGGAAGTTTTTTTTAAAGAGACAGTACTTCGATTATCGAATGGTCGAATATTCGAACGATTTTACTTCGAATCAAATTCGAAGCTATAGTATCCTATTTGATGGTCAAAGTATCCAAAAAATTACATTTTTTAAATTTTTTACTTCGAAATTCCCTCAAATTCACTTTGACCCTTGATAAATCTGCCCAGTAATGTACAGTACTAATGAACCATCTGGGCATATGCTATCTGCTGGTGAGCACTGTGCAAGGGTCCAAAAAAATGCTAATAAATGTCAGCCACTCCCTCCTGACGCAATTCGTGCCATTGGGCGCGTCATCAGAGGTGAGAGGTGTGGCTGTTGTAAGAGACATCCCTTAAATACCCACATAATTGTTTTGTACATTTTATAGGGTTTGTTATACAACATAATTGTTTTATACCTATTGCAGGGTTTGTTTTAGCTATTTATATTATATTCATATTATATGGTCATTTACAAACCTCCAAACCTTCCTTAAAAAACCTGGATAAATGAATTAATTGCTTCTTTCCTATATAATCAATAAAATACATATATATTCCAGGGTTGTAACACATGGTCTGATTCCTAACCACATACAGGATATTATTCGGGATGAAGACAATTTTTTAGATTTTTTGAAACAGTGCGTATCTATTCATATGTTACAGTTACACATATCAAACTAACAAAATAATATTATGCTACGTCATTTGGCCTTACAGTACCTAAGGCCAAATGTGCAGCTGTCCCTACCCTTGACACCTTTGTTGACTAAGACATAAAGTATAGGGCTCTGTACAGATAAATGTCTGCATTGGGAGCCATTTTGAACCACTCCAGGAATATACCTCTGATAATGATGATGAATGATTTTGGGCTATTAGGCTAATATCATCACATGTAACTTTCCCACAGCAATTAAACACCAATAGTGTTTGATGTAACGCTTGGGCACCTAGTTACATGGGTCTATTTGGCACCACCTTTGCTCACTGTGAATATACAGAAAGGTTAGCCCTGTCTGTAACTCACTAAGGTCACATGTTATCTTGTAATGCACCTGCAAGACATTAGGACTTGTTTACAAGTTTCCCCTTTCCAACTTCCAACGCAAAATGTACTGCTCTGCTGAGACTGTTGATAGTGGAACTGTTTATCTATAATGATATCACTTATTGCATAAGAATCTTTATCCTCATATAAAAAATAATTTAAACATTAAATAAACCCAATAGGATTGTTTGCCACCAATACGGATTCATGATATCTTAGTTAAAATGAAGTACGAGGTATTGTTTTATTATTACAGTAGAAAAAGGCAAAATGTTTAAAAATGTGAATTGTTTGCTTAAAGGACAACTATACCCCCAAAATGAATACTTAAGCAACAGATAGTTTATATCAAATTGAATGACATATTAAAGAATCTTACCAAACTGGAATATATATTTACATAAATATTGCCCTTTTACATCTCTTGCCTTGAACCACCATTTCGTGACTCTATCTGTGCTGCCTCAGAGATCACCTGACCAGAAATACTACAACACTAACTGTAACAGGAAGAAGCGAGGAAGCAAAAGGCAGAACTCTGTCTGTTAATTGGCTCATGTGACCTTACATGTGGTTTGTATGTGTGCACAGTGACTCTTACGATCTCAGGGGGCGGCCCTTATTTTTTAAAATGGCAATTTTCTATTTATGATTACCCAATGACAAATACTACTAAAAAAGTATATTATTATGATAATGGCTCATTTACATGAAGCAGGGTTTTACACATGAGCTGTTTTGACCTACATTGTTTGGGGGGTATAGTTTTCCTTTAAATGAGTTTCATGGATAACGCGTTTTTAGATTAGTGATCCCATACCTATACAAAACATATAGGGGGTTATTTACTAAACTCCGAATGCAAAAAATCACGAGAAATTCTTGATTTTTTTAATCAAATCAGACTTTTAAAAAATCACACATTTTTCTGGATTTATTAAACCCCGAGGATGGAAAAATTTGAATCAGAAAATCCAGCATCTCCGACCTGCCAAAGTTGCATATAAGTCAGCGGGAGAAGTCCCATTGATTTTTTGATGTGCGCTGGGTTTCGTGCAATACCCCGAAGTTTTCGGGCAAAGATTTGAGTTTTCGGGTGAAAAATCCGAAAAATCATGAAAAGCAGATGAAAAATCCGCAAAAAATAGTGAAAATCAGATTTTTTTCAAAGCAAATTTTCGGGAGAATGTAATAATAAAATTGAGATAAATTCCGACTTTGATAAATAACCCCCATAATGTGGCTTGCACAGAGAGCAGTTGGCATTATGCTGATCTACCCATACCTGGTGGAGGTTGGACAGACTCCAAGCATGAATATATGCATCCATTATAACAGCAGCGCTTATGCCTCTCACATTCAGAGTCAGAGCGGCAGCTGGGCACCTCACAGGCATGTTCTGGAAGGCTCTGGGGTGGAGGAGGACACCGATCACTTTTCTGGTAGTTTGTGTTATGTGGGTGCAGTGGATACCCATAGTCCTTGAGAAATAAAGAAACAAGAAAGAAAAAAGCAGAAAACTTAGACATTATACAATGCAGAAATATCAGCAAGCGACATCACAATCATACTGAACTACTGTTCATATTTTATGATACAGCCCTTAGAAAATAAAATATAGCACTGCAACGGGAGGTACTGCAAATATATGGGTGCCAGACAGGGGTAAAATTAATCAAGAAGAAGAAAAATGTTGCATTTGCAGTACCCCAAACTAAACTAAACTGTAAAATTGAATATGGCTAAAAATGACACATTTTATATCTTGAAATTACTGCACTAGCCTAAAGTTTCAGCTTCTCAATAGCAGCAATGATCCAGGATTTCAAACTTGTCACAGGGGGTCACCATCTTGGAATTTTTTGTCTGCGACACTCACATGCTCAGTGGGCTCTGAGCAGCTGTTGAGAAGCTAAGCTTAGGGGTCGTCGCAAAGTATCAAGCAGAAAATGAGGTTGGCCGGATGCTACAAGGCTGATTATTAGATTCTGATGCTAGTTGCACTGGTTTCTGTGCTGCCATGTAATAATTATCTGTATTACCGTATATACTCGTGTATAAGCCGAGTTTTTCAGCACCCAAAATGTGCTGAAAAAATTGACCTCGGCTTATACGCGGGTAACCTCTTTTAGATGAAATACGGTAGAAGGCAGAAGAACAATGGCGGAGGCCAAATGGTGTCGCCGCCTCAGCAGCAGATGTTTCCGCCCGGCAAAGGCAACAAGCGCACTTTTGAGGTGTCCGAGGGGGACCCGTCTCTGATGCCTCCCAAGATGGAGGATGTTGAGGAGGAAAGAGGAGGGGGGGGGGAGCTTTCTGAAGCCCAGCGTGAAGAGCTACACGCAGCGCTGCCATCTCTTTGTGGGGAACCTGCCCACCGACATCACCGAGGGGGAATTCAAAAGGACGCGCTATCCTCCACTTCCAGACCAATCAGGGCCCGCCTATCAGGGCCTGCCTAGCTGAAGCCGGGCGGCCGGCACAGGATGGAGAGTAACATCACCTGCCCCCAGCATCTCCCGGGTTCTGGGCCCCTGCACACTTCGGAGGTAAAGTGAAGTGGCCTGCCGTACCTTCCGGGTTCATGCACATTTTGAGGTAAAGTCAAGTGGCCTGCCGCGCGCGCTCTCTCTCTCTCTCTCTTTCACTAAAACTTGTTGTTGAATATTTTTTTGCTGCAAAAATGAATGTTTACTTTGGCCATATTGACTAGTTAGACTGTCTGCTGTGGTGCAAGGATGCATTGTGCCTGGCTACCCACCCATCCACTCATGTTACCCACCCATCCACTCATGCTACCCACCCATTCTCTCATGCTACCCACCCACTCATGCCACCCACCCACCCATTCACTCATGCCACCCACCCATTCTCTCATACTAAACATTCATTCACTCATTCTACCCACCCATTCACTCGTGCCACCCACCCACCCACATACCTATTCACTCGTGCCACCCATTCACTTATTGTGTGGGGAGTGTGTGTATATAGTGTATGATGGTGTGGGTAGAGAGTTTGTGTGTGTATATAGTATATGTGTGGGGAGTTTGTGTGTATAGTATGTGTGTGTGATTATTTTGTGGGAAGAGTGTGTGTGTAAAGTATATGTGTGTCTATGTGTGTATAATTGCTAGTGGAAAGTATATTTTGTCTCAGCTGAAAAATATCTGTAATATAAATCCACTGGGGGGGACCAAATTTTCAGTGATTTAGTTTGCGCTGTAGTGATTGTAGCATAAAGGGTCTTAGTTGTGTCTAGGCTTATACGCGAGTCAATAAGTTTTCCCAGTTTTTGTAGGTAAAATTAGGTACCTCGGCTTATACACGGGTCGGCTTATACACGAGTAAATACGGTAATTACTAATCAGCCTTATATTATGACATTTATATTCTATGTGTACTGTACATCGTGAGCGGGTCTTTAAGCTCAATAAGTGACAGCAGCACAGAGCATGTGCAGTGAATCAGCAGAAAAGAAGATGGGGAGCTACTGGGGCATCTTCAGAGGCACAGATCTTCCCTGCTAAAGGACTGTGGTTCCCTTGGTCTGGTACATAAACCCAAAACGTAACATTTCTAGCCTACTTCTTTCGTTAAGCTTTAGTTCTCCTATAAATACACATCAGCAAATTTTGGTGTGAGAAATAAAGCAACATATTGATATAGTAAACACATTTTAAAGCATTTCTTAAAATCCAAAACAGTGAGGTTATTATTATTAACATGTATTAATAAAATGCAAATATATGCCGTAGCATTATACAATAAATGAGTGCATACATGGATACAGATTAGATACAAATAAGAACAAAACACAAAAAAGAACAACTGGTAATCGATATAAAAGGCAAACCCTGTGTTTATTTTAAAAAGAGTAATAACCCATAACTTCGATAATCAAATGGTCGAATAGTCGAACGATTTTTACTTCGAATCGAAGTCGAAGTAAATTCGAAGTCGTAGTATCCTATTCGATGGTTGAAGTATCCAAAAAATTACTTAGAATTTCTAATTTTTTACTTCGAAAATTCCCTCAAATTCACTTCGACCCTATGGGGCAGATTTACTAAGGTTCGAGTGAATTTTCCAAGCACAAAAAGTTCGAATTTCGATGGATACTACGACTTTGAATTTACTTCGACTTCGATTTACTAAGGTTTGAGTGAATTTTCGAAGTACAAAAAGTTTGAATTTCAAGGATACTACGACTTCGATTCGAAGCAAAAATCGTTCGACTATTCGACCATTGCATTATCGAAGTACTGTGTCTTTTGTACTTTGAAATTCGTCCCTTGATAAATCTGCCCCTTAGTGTAGGCTTTATTGTCTACTAGATTTGGCATCCATTGTGGGTCATTTATGTGACCTCTAATAATACTGCTGGAACAAAAAGCACAGTGTAGATTTTAAAGTCATTATATATGGGGATCAGACCTGATATTTTCTGCATTCTTTGTTAGAATGCTGCATTCATTTTGCTATACTGAATTGGGAGCTTAAATGATAAAAGCCTTTAGTGGTTAAATAAGCATACTGATAATAAACTGCTGTTAGTGTAGCTCTGTGCTTGTTTGGCAGAAAACTAACACCTTCTTTCTATTTCCACATCCTCAATTATCACCTTTAACAATGTCAGTAGGTTTCTATTTCATAACAATGTGTGCTAGTCTGCACACATTTATATGAACTGATTAGAATCAGCGCTGATTTTCTTTCTTATTAGAGTTTGTTAAAGAGCATTTAACTAGATTTACTGAGTTAATTAGGCTTCTGTATTTTGGCTTATACAAATAAAGTATTTATCATATCTTTCAATACCATATCTCACAATATTTAACTAGAAAATCTGGAATATCAAGGTCATGCACCATTCTGTCCTGGCAGCACACACAGTTATAAACAACCCTGCCTCAACTCATCCTACACACTTGTCTGCTTTCTCATATATACTACAGGTATGGGACCTGTTATCCAGAATGCTCGGGACCTGGGGTTTTGCGGATAAAGGATCTTTCCGTAATTTGGGTCTTCTTTCCTTAAGTCTACTAGAAATTCATTTAAACATTAAATAAACCCAACAGGCTGGTTTTGCTTCCAATAAGGATTAATTATATCTTAGTTGGGATCAAGTACAAGCTACTGTTTTATTATTACAGAGAAAAAGGAAATCATTTTTAAAAATTTGGTTTATTTGAATAAAATGGAGTCTATGGGAGACAGCCATTCTGTAATTCGGAGCTTTCTGCATATCGGGTTTCCGGATAAGGGATCCTATACCTGTATATGGTTTTCAGGGACTTTCTGGCCTAAACAGGGACATTGGGCAAATATTAATCTCACATTATGCCAAGATCCCCTTCCACTCTCATTTTTTTAGCAAGACACAACCTTTTTATTTTGGCACCTTAAAGGTGTGAATTAATTTGCCAGGAGATTAGAAACAGATTTTCATTTAATTCCTGTTCTAGTAGTGGCATAATTGAAAAAAGGAAACATGTAAGGCAACATGCACTCATTGGTATACAGGGATTTACACTGCTCATACACAAAACAATCAGCTTGTGTGAACTTGTTTTCAAACAGTTGTGTTCAGTATTTTTTCTGACTGGGGAATGGTTGAAACTAAGATTAAGTTAACGCTCCTATGACAGCAATACTGCTTAAAGGGGTTGTTCACTTTTGAGATAACTTTAAGTACGATGTAGAGAGTGATATTCTGAGACAATATGAATAGGAGAGGGTCTGAATAGAAGGATCAGTAATAAAAAGTAACAATAACAATACTTAATAATTTGTAGTCTTACAGAGCATTTGTTTTTTTATAATGGAGTCAGCGACGTCCATTTGAAAGCTGCAAAGAGTCAGAAGAAAAAGTCAAATAACTATAAAAGTATAAAAAATAAATAACTAAAACCAATTGGAAAGTTGCTTAAAATTGGCCCTTCTATAAAATAATAAAAGTTACCTTAAAGGTGAATCATTCCTTTAATACGGCAGTAATGTTTAAGACATTAATGTTTTGCATTCTGGAAGATGTATGGCAGTCAAAACACAATTCCTCTTCTGCATACCTCCCAACATTTTGGAAATAAAAAGAGGGACAAAAAAGTTGGCGCGTGTAGCCCGGTGAATTTTTGTTGACCACACCCATTTTGTGGCCACACCCCCTAATTACCATGTTCTTTTTTTAAAAAAAAAAAGGCAGGTTCTGAAAGTTTGAACATATTTCTGGGTTTTTTTTCCAGTTATTACAATTTTGCTAAATAAGGTGAATTGCCCCTTAAGCTGTAAGTTTAACTTTTCCCAAGGGACCTGTTATCTTATAGTGTTGCAATTACTTATTTGCTTCTCTTGAAATTGTTACAAAAGTATCTTATCTGCAGCTGTGGCTGTTCTGGGCGCTCTGCTAAAAGCCAATTAAGTTAGAAACTTTGTCGGCTGTTCAGTGCAGAGAAAAAAAGGCACTTTCCAGTACAAACAAAGGACCAGGGGCAATCCTGGCCCCTCTGCCACCTGAGGCAGCAGCAGTTTCCGCCGCCCCCCCTCCCCCGTACTCTTTCCTTTTTGCACCTGAGGGGGCCCAGGGGGGTCCACGAGAGCAGCAGAGAGGGCCAGTATGCTAGCGCAAAGAGCCTAACTGCGCTCTCTGTGCTAGAAGAGCTGGAAATTCAGCTCTTAAAGTACCAGGAGCGGCATTTTTGCTGCCCCTGGTACCTAGTGGGGCGCTGCCGTCTGAGGCGACAGCCTCAACTCGCCCCATTAGCGAAGTGCCCCTGCGAGGGACTGAGGGTTGAGCTGTCAAAAGAGGGACTGTCCCTCTAAAAACAGGAAAGTTGCAAGGTATGTCTTCTGCAGTCACAACCATGGTGAAATCAGACAGGGATAGGGTTGCCACCTGTCTGGATTTGACCTGGATTTTGACAGACTGCCCAGTTTTTCAAATAAGGAAAACCTGGCATGATCTATCTTGATTGACATGTCCATCAGCCAGTAGCTGATCGCCATGTCATAGCCCTACCTCTGTGATGGTGCTCGCTTCGCCCACAACATCACTTGTCTGCCCTTCTGACATCATGACTCTGGCCCCTGCCCAGATCATGGGCCACGGAAAGATGGCAACCCTAGATGCCTGGTTTTTGCCTCGCAGTGCTTTTATTCGTTTATAATGGACAAAGAACAAACAGCATATAACAAACAAGGACGTACATAGGATTAGTGGGCCCTACTTGCAAAAGTTTACAAATGAAAGGGTTATGGTACAAATGATTTCACCTGAGGAAGGGGTTGATCCCTGAAAGCTTGTGCTTCAACTTCTTTTTTTGAAAAGTTCTTTACTACCAATTGTTACACTTCTGAATATTGCAAAGTGCCATAGTAGTTAATGTTGTCATTACAGTACGTCTACTCATTAAAGTTAATGCCACCCACACTCCAAAAACAAAAAAGCAAGGCTAACCGACTACTGGTGAGACTGACCATAATGTGTGTGTGAATGTATAAGTGACTTTAGATTGTAAGCTCCACATGGACAGGGGCTGATGTGAAAGAAGGATCATCTCTGTTGGAGCCATATAACGTGTATTGTATAAATATGTTAATGATTCCAGTGACAGACCAACAAATAGTCAAAACAAAGCGTAACCACATCTGTATTTTATCTAAATATAATTTTTGAATCGTACCTTTTCAGGCTGGTTAAAAGATCTATCCTTCATTTTTATTGTGATGGGCTGGTTTGCATTGTTAAATTCTAGCACATCAAAGCTAACCTATATGATATTTTAGAAGCTGCAAATTTACTAGACCCTGTGTACAAATTGAATATACTAAATAAAATAATGTTTTTATGTTTTAACAGCAATTTAAAATTTTACAAGATAAAGGCAAAACCCCAGACTAAATAGCACATGTGTCTTTTAACATTGGGGAGGCATAATAAAGCCCCCCCGCATTTCTAATAACACAAAACATATGTTCCTAGTCACATTTTAAATCAGCTCATTTCTGGAAATGCTATACAGGCGGATCTGCGGTTCCCAATAACAAACATTTCTGACTGCAAGTAAAGCTAGTACAAACGTTTCAGCCATTACTCACATATACAGTACCACACACTTGAAAAGGTTATCTTAATTGTAATATAGTATTATTAACTATATTCCAGGGTAAAACAAGTCTCAGGTTGGCCAAATTAAAACTATATAGTGAATAAAGAATCCCCTCCTGTAAATGATAAGGATATTATAAGTTACTGAGCAGTTTCATGACCATATAAAAACACGAGGCTGAAGCCTCGTGTTTTGGAACTCCAAGGTAACTTCTAATATCCTCATATTTTGCAACAGGAGGTTGCAAAATATTTATTATAATACACAAGTTTCAGTGAGTCATGTGACAGAAATGACATCACTACTCACCGTTTATAAGGATATAATTTACAAGATATTCAAGGCTTTTGTGTATTATTAAGAGATAACAACATCATAATAGGTCAGAGGCATAATTTAAAATCACTGAGCTGCCAAGCAAAAAACATTCTTGGCCCTTCCCCCATCTACATACCCAATACATGCCCTAAAACACTGGTCATTAACATGGGGCAATAACTGCTTTAAGGAAGACTAGGAAGCTAGGCACTTACTGAAAGGATGATCAGAAAGATGTGTAATTAAGACTAAAGGTGGCACATTAGTTAATTATTCTCTGTATCCTATTGGATATTCCCAGTTGTGGTTAGCAGATGTCAACAATCTTCAGCCATGTGGGAAACTGAATCTTCTTTTAATTTTAAGGCTCTGAAGCCCCAGAACAGCAACTGCTAATAGCTCCCCCATAGGCAGATTAAGAATGGAAAGCAGAAATCAATGTGTGTGTAGTAGTAACATACTAATCACTTAAAACAGGTTTGTTGTAGAAAAGATCTGAAATGATCACCTAAAGTATTGATGATATAATACAGTGGGAGAAGACCTCAACTATTTAGGAAAAGCTAGCGTGATCTCACTACTTTTGATGGTGTCTGAAAATGTTGCTGTAAAATCAGTTTTTTTATTCTTTTGCAGCTGCTCAGTAATGTTTCCATCTGTGTAATATTAGTACTGCTTGTGTATGTTGTACCAACAATCTATTCTGTGTGATGTTAACTTTAAAGTGGCACATTAGCTTCATGAACTTCATGCAACTGAGAATCTCAGTCAGTTATACTTTTGTGTTTTTAATCCTTTTGATTTTGGTAGAAAGCAAACTAGACTAAATACAGGCAAAGCTGGAGGTCTCTTCATTCCACTGGCTCAAACGTGTAGCTATTTGGAGGTGAGTTAAAGAATACCAGCTGCTCCAGAACATGCAAACACTTACAGAGCAGGAAGGTCCCCTAATTATTATTACATCTTTAATACTAACAAGGCCAGAGTTATTTTTTTTCCTCTAAACCATGTGAGGTACTGAACCATTAATTAAGGCATTACTAACAAGAGTTATAGTCCTGTTATCAACCCCTTGCATCTTTGCCAACTTAATGCTCCTTAAATATCCGTACCATGTCCTCATTTGATCCCTTAAACTTCTAGACAGCTGTGAAGCGAAATATCATAAACTCAAAATAGTCTCTGATGCAACGGAGTTACTGGGTTTCATCAACTCAGCTGCTGAATGACTTTATGTAACAAACACGGGAGATAAACTCAGGCCCAAGGCTAACACATTTAATTCTAGCATCTTTAGAACAGACATTTTGCAGGCAAGATCAGCTCTGAAATGGAATGTGAAAAAGGCCTGTTGTAAAGAACATCTATAATGTGAAGCATTCAGCCATTGGCTTATTAGCAATGAAAAGTCAACAATTTAGTAAGCTTTTCCAAACTTGATTAAAACAGATCTAATTAGCAGAGCAGATTTATTCTGATTCACACATAAAACCATAACACTGACAAAATTAATCTTAATGTATAACCCCTGGCCATTGCTAGTTGGGATAGGCCTAGCTAAAATGAATTCCTCCTACGTCTTTGTATCAAGCCCTGATTATAGAGCATTTTTAAAATATGCCTACATAGTTCTCCCACCTCTAACTTAGAGTTTGAATTTTGGATACTACATGGGACCATAATTCACGAAGCTAAATGCTGTAAATAGGGATGGGTGAATTTTTTCGACTTGTTTCTCCACGGAAATGACGCCCATAGACTTGTATGGCGTTGTACGTCAAAAAAAAAAAATGTGATGCCCATAGACTTTAATGGGCGTTAGCAGCATTTCGCCGGCGGTGAATTTTTGGCGAAACAAAACTGGTCAAATTCGCCCATCCCTAGCTGTAAATAATATCCTCAAGCCTAGTCCTGAAATTGGGAATAGTCCTGAATTGGGAGGCAGGTTTGGTTACATTGAAGGATAACCCTCATTTCAAATTACACAATTATTTTTCCAAGACAATCATTTTTTTTCATTCTTCCGTTATATATTTTTTGAAAGGACACCTACAGTATAATAAACTGATTTGGGCTGGAAAAGAGAGAGAGCTTCAAAGCCCCCTTAGATTTTATAAGCGTAGCATACATACAGTGTTTATTCTCTGTTCATGTCTGCTCCCATGGGTACAGATCCATAGGGCATGCTGAGAACTATTAACATTTACACGGGTATTAAAACTTTACTACATGTCATAACAAGGCACGTTAAGGTTAATTTTCCTTTTAAGGCAAAACAAGCCCTTGCTTACTTTAAGCTTTCAAAATAATCTCTGAGCTATGCTGGTCTTAAGGGGATTTTCTGTCTCCGAACAGGTCATACCCTGACAATACACCAGCCAGGCACATTATATGCAGGCAAAAGGGACAGTTACATTATGAGGGGTCAGACTTTGTACTGGTTATTTGTTTTCTTTTGGCCTACAAACAGAAATGTTTTCATCAATCAACAAGGATCACAGGGTTATCGGTATAAACATAGGCCCGATTTATCATTCAACTGCATAAATGCCCAACCAAATTAGGGTATTTATGGCCAAGTTTACTTTTTCCTGCAACTGCAGTTCAGCGATATATTCCCCCCTAAGGGTTAAAATAGTAGTAGGTGCAGAGTTTACTCCAGATCTCTATGCTCCAGGTCTCTATGCAATAAGAAATGCTATAGGAAATTAAATAATGTTTTTGTGGGATAGCAACAAACAGAGACCAGGGGCACAGGATCGGTTCAGTATGAGAATATGGACATATTTAGGCAATTCAAATCTGCTTGTGAATGTGAATCCTTTACTACGAATAAACATGCTGATCAGTAGTACAGGACCTTACAACACAAAATAATTATTTCATTAAATGATGACAAATGCCAATTATGTACCTCACATACTCAATGATACATAGTCTGATGATACCAAAAGAATATTAGCAGCGCCCTCTCCCCAGATCGGCGGACATTAAAAGTGGACCTGTCAACTACACAAATTGAGGTTAATAGTCAGATCCAACTATAACAAACACTTTATATCTAATTTGTGAAAGAAACATACAGAAACTAGATGTCCCTTTGGCACAGCAGTAACTCTCATGCTGAGTACATTTATCAAACAGCAGGTAACACTTACTAGTCATCTGTATAAAAGCGAAACATCTAATTGGGCACTATGGGTTACTGAAATCGGGCAAACTTTGTGTCTTTTACTAAATATGGGGGTATGTGTTGAACATTATTATATTACTCAGCACTGAGAGCTGTACAGCAAAGGAAATATTTAAACTCAATTGTTTGTTCAGCTTTTAGGACGTGTTGATAAAAAGGGCAATCGAAAGTTCCCTTGGGCTTAACATGAACAACTATAAAAGTGCAAGAGGATTTAAAACTGATGTCACTGATGTTATTGATCAAAATCCAAAAATATCTCATTATTTTCTGAAATCTACTCCGACCAAATCCAGATGGGTTATTTCCCCTTATTTATCGATACAATTTCCAGAAGATTTCCTGTGCGGGAAAAAACTTTAAAAAATCTTGAAAAATGAAAATCGTACGTATTTTTCGTATTTTTCGTATTTTTCACCTGAAAACTCAGATTTTTTCCCGAAAACCACAAAATCATCAGGATTTTTGCACGAAACCCAGCACAGATCAGGATATCTTCGGGACTTCTCCCATTGACTTATATACAACCTCAGCAGGTCTGAGATGGTGGATTTTCAGATTCTGACTTTTTCCATCCTCGGTGTATAATAAATCCCGAACAATTTGAGTTTTTTTTCCACTAAAAATTCGTATTTTATTGTAAAAAAACGAGCTTTTGGCATTCGGCATTTATATAATAATAACCCCCTTAATCTTTATTTACTTACGGAATGTAAGAAAACCGGGGCCATTCTTCATTTATATTCATATTGAATCCAGTCTTTGCCAATGGAAAGCATTTTATGTGCACATCTGAGCGTGATTTTCTTTTCACTTACATGATCACAGCTGCATCTTCTGCATTCCAGCTATGAAAATGAGTACCGGTCACGCATATTGCGTTATCTCGCCTGCCCAAGCCTGTAAGGATTTAACTGTTGCCTTCTGATTATTCTTGGCAATCACCCTATGCTTGGGGTCTAATAGCTTGCTGTGGCACCAAAGGCAACCATATAAATAAGCCACTGCCTTCTATTTGCTCCCTCATGAGTAAGGTGGAAGAGTTAAGTTGGGTGAAGCAATGCATCGGGACAATCAGTCAAGGAAGTGGAGTTTCCCCTGATAAGTTGTCCGATGATGGAAGAAAGAACCTCACCAGGGCCCCTTCCCAGCCTGCATTCCAAGGAACTCTTGCCCTATAATTCAATCTTCTGCATACTGAACTTATAAATGGTTTCCAGTTTTAGGGCAAGGCCAGTAGCCTCTGGGGATTTCTTGACAAGAAAATGGTTTGTATACATATATTATAGAATCAGAGGCCCTCAATAGCTCAAGCCCTATGCTGCCTCTACAAACATCCCTATTTATTTTTAAAGGGGCAGAACAAATTCACACATTAATGTCAGTGTCTCCTATAGTTTTAATGTGTCATACTAAGATACCCAACACCCTCCTGTTCTTAAATCAGCATTACCTTTCCTGAACCCCATCTGTTTAATTTACCAGAATGCCTTTCAACTTCTTTAAAAATAGTTAGGCTCATTTATTAACACCAGGCCAATTTTCACTTGGGCAGTAACCCATGGCAATTAAGGATGTACTGAATCCACTTTTTCAGGATTCAACTAAATACCAAATCCTTCAAACAGGATTTGATTGTATCTCAACCCTGTTTAAGGGCTGAACTCCATGAGGCGATTCGGACCGATTAGTCGCCAGGCGACGTGCAGAATATCATGGGACTGACAATCAGTTCCATTATATTCTGCCCGTCCGACACGTTGCGTGCATGTCATCACCTGGCGACTAATCGATCCGGATCGCCTCGTGGAGATCAGACCTAAAAGAGCACCTGCTGGCTAAATATATTATCCCCAACCAAAGGTGCTGCAAGTGTCCTAGCACTGGCCTGGGGGGGGCAATTAAAAAAATATATAAAAAAAATCTACTGTTACCCCCAACTGGAGTGCGGGCTCTCTTAGCCCTCACCTTTGGTTGGGGATAATATATTTAACCAACATGTGCCCTTTATATAATTGTGATGTATTTTTGTGCAACAAACAGTCCAAATAGTTGTGCACTACAGATTCAGTTTGGCCAGGCACAGTGTCATCTGGGGGGTCCGAAGGCCAACAAGGGCTGCAGCTTTGGGGGTCTGCACACACCCCTGCCCTTGCTGCAAACCCCCTCTGGGGTGAAAGGTCAAGGACCGAGGGTTTCAGGCATAGAGCTAGCCAGCCACTTCAGGTGAATCCAAATCCTTCTAAAAAAGGCTTGGATTAGCCCAAATCCCAAACTGAATTCTGTACATCCCTAATGGCAACCAATCAAATTGTTGCTTATCGCTAAATAGGCTGCTATGGGTTACTGCCAAGGTATAAATTTGCCTAGTGTTTGTAATTAAACATGAGAAAATGATTAATGGGCAAGTCACCCTCATGATAAAAATCTGTCTAATAAAAGAAAACATAATTCTAAGCAACTTTCCAATATACATTTATTAAAAAGTTTCAGTGCTTTTAAAGTTGTTTGTAAAATTGCTATTGAAAGCAGCATTTGCCTAACTCCGGTTTTTTACTTTTAAAACAATGCTGCAAAAGTCTTGTGCAGTGAATCAGTGTTGGACTGGCCCACCGGGATACCAGGAAAACTCCAGGTGGGCCCAGCTGTCAGTGGGCCCTTTTGCTTCTAACTATGTGGCCAACTTCATTGTCATTCCTTATTTCTTTATGGAAAAAATGCTTAATAATGGAAGAATAGACTAAGTAAATATAAAAGACTAGAAGAATAAAGAGGTTGAGTGAGGAGAGGAGGAATAATAGTTTGGAAAGTGGGCCCACGGTCTAAGGATTTCTGGTGGGCCCCTGGCATCCCAGTCCGACACTGCAGTGAATCAACAGAAAAGAAGATGGGGAGCTACTTGGGCATCTTTGGAGACACAGAAGTTCCTCAGCAAAGACAGGTCTGTTAATCAGCTGCCTCATCTTACATTGTATCAACAGTCTGAGCCACCAGGGCAGAGAATACAAAGGGACAAACACTGTTTTCAGAAGCAATACATATACAAATAACTTAAAAACCAGAGAAAATGTGTAATGAATGTATATTGCAAAGTTGCTTAGAATTATGTTTTCTTGTATTATCTTGCAAATCTTTATCCTGGGGTTGACTTGCCCTTTAATATGAGATAATAAGGTGCATGGGTCACTTAATGCTTCTGACTAGGCCCATCCATAACAGCTTATTGGCCCATGTATTAGGCTTTTCAATATAGGATGCATCCAATTCAGTCCGATTACTGGCTTGGGATCTAAACAATTGGATTTTCCTCATTTGGCCCAATGTTGCCAAATCACTTAACACTGAAAGAACTCTATCTGGTATACTGTAAGATGAAGGAATGTTATTTCAGATTATCCCCTTTCGTGTTAACATTGGGAACACAAAGGCTATGAGGAAAAAAACATGAATTAAAAAGCATTTCCTTTCCTGAGCATATATAAATATGCAGAAAACATGAAATCTGTGTATGAAGAAAATTTCCTGAAGCTGTGTGCTCCCTGGCTCTTTGCTAGGACACCATAAAAAACAGCTGGAACATAAGAACTGCTGGGAGAACTGCTTCTGGCAGTAGCACATGGTG
Organism: Xenopus laevis; assembly: GCF_017654675.1. Classification (NCBI taxonomy): domain Eukaryota; kingdom Metazoa; phylum Chordata; class Amphibia; order Anura; family Pipidae; genus Xenopus; species Xenopus laevis. Next base: position 44,251,493 of record NC_054378.1, read on the forward strand.
TAGTGTATCAGTCATGTCAGACCTGCTGCCTTCCAGATGTTCTTAACTACGGCTAAAGTACAGCTGTAATTATCCTGAGATACAGCTGTCTGGGGATCATGGGAGTTGTAGTTCAATGACATCTGGAAGGCTGCTGGTTGTGCTGAGTTTCACTCCAGTATCACCCACTATGGGTGGGAGGGTATTTGTATAAGGGCTTTAAGGGGCACAGCTTTGAACCCCTAAGCAGTCCAGCTCTTTTGTCTCTGCCTATGTCAAATGAGTCTTCAAAAACGTGGTCACAGTTTTGAATTTCAAGGTAAGGTTTTGCCACTTTAGCAGACTAAATGGATCCAACTGAATCATGAAAATTATTGATTGATGGAAAAGAGAACTCTGCCTTTAATGGAACAGAATATCTCTTACATGAAAAAGTTCACCTTCCTAATATTTCTGGGAAGAGAGTGCATGCGACAAACTGTGATGCCGGCATGACATGATATGCGATGTCAGAGATGCAATAAACCAAAATTATTTGGAATTAAAAGACGGGACAGGGGGGGGAAATGGGAAAAATACATACATTGTGCAAATATTTAAACAAACATATCCTAATATCTGAAGGGAGCCACTATCTCAACTCACTTTTCTCAATGCAATAGCATTCAGCACTAAAAACTTGCCTACAGTTGCACTGCATGCACCCCACTCATGCAGGAATACATGGAAAATCCCAAGGGAAACAAGGACACATGGATTCCTAAATATCAGTTATGTTTTCCCCTATTACATGTGACACAAAACAGACAAAAGTAGTTAGCTTTCTCACAATATCTGCCTGGCACAGTGGTATAGTAAGCTCCCCTGGATTCTACCAAGTGTTTGAGCTGCTGGTGGAGCTGGCTGGCACCTTTGTTGCCACTAGTGATGGGCGAATAAATTCGCCAGACATGGATTTGAAAATTGTCGCACATAAGAATTTGTCGGGCGTTAAAATTATTCGGACGCCCATTGACTTGAATGCATTTGGACAAAATAGTCACGCATATAAAAATTGTTGCTAGCGTCAAAATAATTTTGATGCCCATTGAATTCAATGCGTTTTCCGAATTGTCCGTCGGTTTGCAAATTTTTCAATAAATTCGCAATTTATTCAGCGAAGCAAAACATCACAGATTCGCCCATCACTAGTTGCCACTGATTTTCCATTTTGGAGCCTTCTAGACTGACAGTGTTCGCTCCAGAAACTCTACCCAGAATTTCGTTTTTCGAAATTAAGAAATAAATGAACAGGCAGATCTTACTAATAAAATATGAAGTTTATAGCTCAATGTAAAATACTAGGTTTTAAACTAGAATATACAAATGACATGACCCCCCCCCCCAGTACTCACATCATACTTGTCGCTTAGTTTCAGGTGCAGAGCTCGTTTGCTGAGGCTCTTGCCGGTACAGAAGTGCGACAGTAGCAGTAACTGACAGACAGCAGCCAGCAGCACCTTCCTGCCCAGCTCAGCAGCCCATGTGTGACTCCAGTCAGCCATTCCGTCCGTGTAATGCCCCGGGGTCACTCACTGCAATATTTTTCTTGTTGGAAAATATCAGACTACCTGATATCAGACAGACCTCCGGGAGTTAATGTACCTCTGTTGTGAGGGCAGGGGAATCAGAGACTATGTACTGGATATGTTCAGCACACAGAACAGATGCCTGTGATATGCCCAGTCCATGCCCTCACTAGTACTTGCTCTCTTGTCGTGTAATTCCAACTTCCAAGTTCAGTGTGTAGAAGCAGCTGCAGCACATCTGGCCTCTGGACTCCACTGCGCTCCATTCAAACCCACAGCATGGCAAAGAATCAAATGACTGTGGGAAGGGCTGGCCCAGGCTCAACACCCCTCCCTTAAAGCACAGGCAGGAGTACAATATTGCAAAGAAGGGCTGAAGCTTTTCTATTCAACCTTTAAAAGTTATGGCCATATACTATCATTCAGGGGTGTCCAACCTTTTGGCTTTCCTGGGCCACATTGGAAGAAGAAAAACGTTCTGGGGCCACACTCGAAATACACACAAACACCAACGCTAACTTTTGATTTATTCTATTGTAAAAGAAAAGAGAGTATCATAAACCTAGTGGGATTATTGACGTTGTGTTTGAGAAACTAATGTATCAATATCTGGTTGAATGGAAGTAGTTGCAATTCTCAGTGAATTCTCAAGGTTCTCTCTCATCAGATAATTTGGTTCTAATTTTACTCTTAGTGTGTTCATTCTTGAAAAAAGTTGCTAACAAATATAGGCGCTGCATATATCCCTAGCATAGCGGGCGATGTTGCTGAAGAATGCTTACCTGCCTTTGTAAGTAACCGAACACTCACTTATTAACTGCTTTTCCTGCTCTAGGAAGCCGCACACCCCATGTAAAATTTAAAGCACACATGCGACCGCGTACATACGCTCTCTGTGCGTGACATTGCAACATGATGTTTCCTAGATTGGCGGAAGTTCAAGCTGGTGCCACATTCATATTCATCCTGGGCTGCAGGTTGGACACCCCTGCTATAGTTGTTTTAATAAGGCTGGGGCAGATCAGAGCCTATGATTAAGTGTTTATCATGAAATGCGTAAGGCTGTGGACACAATAAACTTTTCACTTTGAATTTATCTGCCTGGAGGAGGATAGCCTTTATTAAGCGCCTGCTTCCTAAAAAAAATTTTCTGGTTCGTCCGCTCCCGTCCGTTATCAATCTCTACTTACAGGCCCTAAACTACAGTTTTATTATGGGGCAGATGAGTGCCAGGTAATGCCACACCATGCACCACACCCGCGTGGCCGTGCACATATGAGGGTGCGCATGCGCACATGAGTGTGGACGGACCTGCATCAACACCCTTTGACATCAGTGAGTGGCACAATCTTTACCTAGTGGCAGACTAGGGGTAGGCTATTTATGAGGTACGTGCCTGGCACCCCCAAGCTTGGCGCCCTAGGCATGTGACTTTTCTGCCATGGGGCATATTAATGAATAGGCTATAGCCTAGGGACCCAGAGTGATTGGGGCTTACTTGTCCTTTTCTATTATTTTTATTTTCTTGCTTGGCCTGGGTCTGCCTGGGACCAGTTTTACATGTGGCATTGCCTCATCTGGCAAATGCAAATAATAATTGAAAAAAGCTAGCTCATGACTCTCCGTGAGTGTGACCCTGATTATTTGTTGTATATTTTTAAACCTTTGGAAGTGGGAGTTGCCTGAGGGGGGGGTGTAAAGTGTAGCCTAGGGACCTCACATCTCATTAACCTGCAACTAATAGGGTTGCCACCTGGCCGGTATTTTATCGGGCCATTCATTTAACCAAATGGTGTATATGCCAGTATATAAATATTATGTTTTTTAAGGCACAAACATTCTGCAATGGTGTGTTGTTCAATAAACAATTAAATGTGTAGCAACAGCAGGCCTGGATTGCTGGCAAAGTCACAAAGGCTCGGCCTAGGGCAGTAAGATTTTATGGGCAGCATGCCACCCCGTTGCAATATAAGAGCACTAGGGACACGTACTGTACATGTAATCCATAGTGCTCCGGTGCATGTACACAAACTCGCGTGGAGGGGGCTGGGTGCTCTCGCAAGGTCTTCGGGCGCTAGGACCCTGCAGCCTAGGGGCACCCAAGGCCGAAATCTGGTCCATAGTAACAGTACAAACCTAGACTTGAGGCCTGATAGCTTTTGTTTGTATTTAAAAAATAATAAATAAGTCCTGAATAATTTACAGCAGAAGTTCGTGTATTTTTCTCAGAACCTGTTTATTTCCTTAAGCATCTGTTCCCTCAGACCACACACGTCTGCCAGAATATGGGAGATGAATGTTGGTGCTTATTGCAGACATTGGCACAGAAAGGTGGAAGTCTGTCCTCCCAAATTTTAACACACATGGAGAAAATAATGTCTATTTTAGGAGGAGCCCCTCTCATTCAAGTGGATAGAAAGCAGGTGGGTATTTTGATAACCCTAGTTTTCTTTCAAAGGACTACACCAATCGCTAGTATCAGTGTGACAAGGGCCAACATTCTTTTTCCATTTTGCGGAGCCCTGATTAATACATATTCTGCAAAATACCCGTTGGTATCCTTGCTCCCCTTTTGCCTTTGATAATCTGTTTTGTTTCACTTAACTAACTTGTTGCATGTATGTGGTTGTGGAACAGTCCATTGCAGTCTTAATTCAAGATGGTTTATTTACATACAGTGTAATGCTGTGTAAAGTTCAAATAACAGGTGCAGTGTTTAAACCAAAATGTTTTTTTTGCATTTTTCACCCTGTCCCACTGTGCTCAACCACATTCGCTCTGTTCTGAATGTAGTAGTGCCTGTGTTTAGCATTGATCTACTCATGATGAGTAAGCTGTAGAAGACACAAATGTGTCATTTTTTTCCTCCTAGTGCTCAATGATTCTGTAAAAAATGCTGCATTATCTGTAAAAAATGACCAAATGCACTGTTTTCACTTTGTACATTGCACTTGTGTTAGTAAAAGGTGCACTATATTGCCAAAAATATCATGACACCTGCTGTGCACCATCTCATTCCCAAGCCAAGGGTAACACATGTTACTCTTCTTGAAAGGCTTATCATTAATATTAATAATTATAGTGATATGCGTGTCAGCCCAAAAACCACGGAACCCGCAGGCCAGGCTTGTACAAGCTGACTTTCGAGCTGCCCACAACCTTAGACTACTGTCTTCACTCCAGCAGACTTTATTTATAGGCACGCGCCTTCCTCCTTTCATGATGTCAGAGATGGGTGGGTCAGACACAAGTCTGTAATAGTGATGTGACCCGCACCCGATCCGCACCAGACTTCCTGCTTCCTTTTATAGACCTGCACCGCCCTGCCAATGACGTCACAAAAGGAGCGGGGTGAGCAGGCGCACGGATATGAATCTGGAAGTCGGAAGCCAGCAGTTGAAGGTGACCATCCGCAAAGGGGGGTGAGAGGTCGGCCCGCGTGTCTCGGGCCAGCCCGTACATCACTAGTTTATAAATAGAGCAGCCATGCTGGGTCAGGTTGGGAGGGCTTAGAGTTGGGTGCAGGTCGATTTTCTGTTGACACACATCACTAGTTAGAACATTATTGATGGAATTTTACTCCATTTAGCCTCAAGGCTGGGCACTGATGGTAGGGATTGGGCCTGGCTCACAGTCTGCATTTCAGTCCATCCCACAAATATTTATTTGGGTTAAGGGCAGGGATTTGTGCAGACCAGTCAAGTTCTTCCATTCTCATCTCAGCAAAACCATTTTGTATAGGCATTGCTTTGTGCATGGGGCACAATTGTGCTGAAATACAAAAGAGCCTTCCTCAAACTGAGTATCTATTGTGCTAAACGTGTGCTATTCTTTTATGTGACAGTTTTTGTTATTAGGAGTCCATTATGTAGGGTGAATACCTGTGACATAATTATCTTTCAGTGAAAACAGGGATCCAACCCTAAACATGGAAAACAGTCACAGACAATTATTCTTTCAACTGTTAGCATTATCCATTAAGACAGGTAGGACTCTCCTGGAATCTGCCAAACCCTGAAATAATTCATAACTCTAGAGGACACATTTCCACTGTCCCAGAATCCAAAGGCCACCTCTGTTGCCACTTTATCTTAAGTTGGCATGGCACATGGTGATGTTAGATTTTCCCACATGTCCTATGAACAGTTCCTGTGCTGACGTTACTCAATACAGTTTGGAAGGCATTCCAGTGAGCATTCCAACTGAGGACATTCTATTTAAGGGGTCTTACATACTGACTTTTTTTTCTGCGTTTACCGAGTATTTAAACACAGGTTTGAATACAAATAAACGTATTTGCTAATTGATTCCATTTTATTGTGCCTGGCTGTACTGAGTTTTCTGAGTTGCATTTCACGCCATTTGTGTTTCAGTGCTTTGCTGCATTTTCTTGCGCTTGACGCACAGTCATCAATGCAAGGGGTTGCGTTTGGAACAGAAACAAACACAATTAGTTGCAAAAAAAAAAGTTTTTAAAATGTAATACAGGTATGGGACCTGTTATCCAGAATGCTCGGGACCTGGGGTTTTCCGGATGACAGACAGATTTCTGTCGGAGAACAATGGGGGGTCAGCGATGAGTTTAAGGGCAGGGGCACACAAAGCTACTGGGAGAGAGTAGTCACCCAGTGACAAACCGCTTCTTCTTCGGGCGACTAATCTCCCTGAAGTGCCTCCCTGCCGGCTAGAATCTAAATCGCCCACGGGATGGCACTCGGAGCACTTTGTTTTCTGAAGTAGCCTGAAATTTCCTCCAGAGGCAACTTTGGGCGACTTTAGAAAACGTATCGATCCAAGTGCCATCCCACCGGCGATTTCAATTCTGGCGGAGAAGCACTTCAGGGAGATTAGTAGCCCGAAGAAGCGGTTTGTCACTGGTCTACTAATCTCCCTCAGTAGCTTTATGTGCCCCTGCCCTTAAACTCATAGCTGACCCCCTATTGTTCTCTTTATGGCAAACCTGTGTGCTATTCTCCGAATCTTAGTGTGTGTCCTTACCCTAAGGGGTAGATTTATGATATTTTAAAAAAAACTACAGAATAATTTGATTTTTCTTTGAGCATCTTCTGCCAGAACTTACTTACAAAGGTCTGAAGCAGTGTAAAATAATGCTGGAAATTCTGTGTTTGCAAGGTTTAAAATACAACACACCTTAATACATTTGCTATTTATTTTACACAGCTTTTTTCACAGTTTTTTCTGCAAATTTAATTTTACACAGCATAATAAAAAGGCCCCTAAGAGTGCAGTTTTATTTGTAAGTCATTATGTTTTTTACTCACAATGCAGCATTTTTTCCTCAACATTGTAGTGAAATCACAAAGAGATGTGCCAGATGCATTAAAATAAGCACACTTGCATATTGGATACAATTGTACCGCAGACATAACTTAACGGACTGTGAAAATTACATATGAACCTGATTATTTAAATGCAGGTTTGCGGTACCAACGGACACAGGCACTGGGAACCCTGGAGCTGCCACAAACTAATTCCTAAGTCAACTAAAAGTTTTTCACTTGCTTCTTGCTGCATACATCATGTATAGGTGGGAGTTAGGTGGAAAGTAAGTGGGTGTCCCTTGTGACACCCCTTAGTTTCCACTTGATTTGATGTGCTAGATAGGGTGCAGCTGTGGATACAAGGTACAGGTGATTTACCACCTAACTAACAGCAGGCGTTAAATTACAGTTCTGTTTGCACCTGAAAGTACAAGTATACAATCCATTATCCGGAAGTCTGTTATCCGTAAGGTTCAAAATTATTGGAAACCAATCTCCCATAGACAATTTTTTAAAACACAATTTCCCTCTTATGGGCCCAGAGAGAAGTTCAAAGGGATGATCAAGATTAAACAGGGCATTTCAGACAATTTTTATTCCATTTACCATCTATGGGTGAGTACATAATACTGTCTTTGCTGTGCATACCATGTAGATTGGAATGCTTTCACACCCAGATATGCTTAAAGGTTTACATTCCTCCTTGTGTTTACATTCCATTGTCCCATTCAGGTAATCATATCTTCTAAAGCTCTTCTTACAAAGGCCTGATAATACATGTATGGGACCTGTTATCCAGAATGCTCGGGACCTGGGGTTTTCCGGATAAAGGATCTTTCCGTAATTTGGGTCTTCATGCCTTAAGTCTACTAGAAATTAATCCAAACATTAAATAAACCCAATAGGCTGGTTTTGCTTCCAATGAGGATTAATTATATCTTAGTTGGGATCAAGTACAAGCTACTGTTTTATTATTCCAGAGAAAAAGGAAATCATTTTTAAAAATTTGGATTATTTGGATAAAATGGAGTCTATGGAAGACAGCCATTCCGTAATTCAGAGCTTTCTGGATATGGGGTATCCTATACCTGTATTTGTAAGATAACGGGCACACTGTACTGTAGTGATACAGATACTGCAAAAAAGACAAGGTGTAAAAAATAGATGACAAACAATACAGTACATGTATAGGATCCAGAAAGCGATCTCCATTTTATTCAAATAATCCACATTTTTAAAATTATTTCCTTTTTTTCTGAAAGAATAAAACATTACCTTGTACGTGATCCCAACTAAGATAGAATGAAAATTCTTCTCCGGAATCAAAACAATCCTATCTAGTTGAATTGATGTTTACATCATTTTTGAGAAGACTTATTATGCAAAGAACCCCTTTGGCTAACAGGTTCCATGCCTGTACAATGTACATGGCCCCATGGGGTACAATTCTTATGTCAATAAAACAATATGTTTAAACTAGTAATGTTCATTTTCCTTGAACTGTATACTCTTACTTGATTGTATTTCACTATGCTGCAAGCTTGATTCACTCATACATTCTTAGACTTCTCATAGTGCAGATGGCACGCATGGCCTCTTAAATAACTTACATGGCATTTCAAACACTTTGGGTGGAATCCACTCTTTACTTTAGTAGCAATTTTCTTCTCACTTTTCAGTTTACTTGAACATGAAATTTCCTCCCCAAAGCCTGCTGTAAGACATCACGTTCTGTAATCTCTGCTATGATTTATTGCGTTTTACAAATGTTCCCAGTTAAGAGAAAGTTGCACTGTGTACATTTCTGGACAGCAAACATAAATTAAAAAACATAACTTGAACCGCTGAGACCTTTCTGTTCATAATCTGCCCCAATGGAGTGGGAGTTCCTGATAAATAGTAGATCGTATGTAGTTCATTTCTCATCCATGGCAAAATGAAGCAGTTGACATGACTGCATATAAATCCCAACTACTTTGCATTGCTTATGTCTTCCCCAGCCGTTATGTTTCATTACACAACCTATGAGGATAATTCCAGTGTATGAAGCAACAGGGCATTCCATTGTAATTCCTGTGCATCTCTGTCCAGTTTGGTCCATTAGTGAATGCTGAGTCATCTGCTTTGATGAAATCGCTGGGGTGTCAGCACTTATATGTTAATGACAAAACTGCCTCTTTGGCCAACACAACATGCAATTAACAAAAGGAAATCAATGTAAGGGCTCTTACACATGAGCGTTCTGACCTGCGCTCCCCTGCGTTCCGTTTTTTGGCGTTCAGCCGCAGGGGAGCGCAGGAATAGATGCAAGTCATTATTTGAAATGGGGCTGTACTCACTCAGGCGCGTGTAGGCGCCGAACGCAGGAAAAATGCAGCATGTTGCGTCTGAACCTGCGTTCGGCGCCTACACGCGCCTGAGTGAGTACAGCCCCATTTCAAATAATGACTTGCGTCTATTCCTGCGCTCCCCTGCGGCTGAACGCCAAAAAACGGAACGCAGGGGAGCGCAGGTCAAAACGCTCAGAGCCCTAACCCTGTCTGTTGAGAAACAGCTTTAATTTACCAGATAGGAAGATAAGATTTAGAGTAATTTATTTTTACTGTGCAACCTTCTAGACATAAAATGAAGATTTTAAAGCAGTTTATTACAAGGAAAAAAGCTCTGTTGCTCTTCTATACATTTTTTTCCGACCAAGTAAAATATATTTTAACATCTAGAGGCAAAGGTCTCGGTGCAAGCCTAAATAAAGTGCCAAGGCAATATTTATGATTTATTATTACTAGAACCCCCATGCCACTAATAATGGTGCAGCATTTAGAAGTAACCAATCATGCTTCTTCCCTTGCCAACGTGATAAGAGTCATTGCTCTACCCCAACACAAAACCAATGTATTGCGGATTTAAACCCATGGTAATATTAGACCTATCCCAAACGATATACTCCTAGATCTATACATACTGTATTTATTAGTTTTAATGTCCCCCAAACCCCGCACCATCCACACTTTTTATAAACTTTGTAGTGGCCTATTTTTAAATATGCTTTAAAGCTTTCTTTGCTTGCTTGTTGCAAGGAAAAGGCCAATTAAAATTTTCTACTGGTCTCCTAAGTAACCTGAATGATATATAGAGTGCAAAAGCCTTCCAACCTAGCTCTGTGTCTCTCAGCTTGCTTGTCAGAAATACCAGGACCCAGAGATGAATTCACTTGGGTGAAGCAGAAATAAGTGGCTGGAGAAGCAAATGAAAAGGAGTAGGGGGAGATGCACAGAAGATTTTTCTAACAGGTATTTTTTGATAAAAAACAGTGTTCTCTTTCTCAAGGATAGCAAAAAAGAAAGATCACAGTTGGTGTTCAAAATGTTTGATTTTTTAATAAATAAAAATAAATTTCGATTTTTCACAAGTATTCCCATTGAGTTTGGTACTGCGCTCCCCTGCGTTCCGTTTTTCTGTGTTCAGCCGCAGGGGAGCGCAGGAATAGATGCATTTCGATTTTTTCAGTGGGGCTGTACTCACACAGGCGCGTGTAGGCGCCGAATGCAGGAAAAATGCAGCATGTTGCGTCTCAAGTACAGCCCCATTGAAAAAAGCTAAATGCGTCTATTCCTGCGCTCCTCTGCGACTGAATGCAGAAAAACGGAACGCAGGGGAGTGCAGCTTCAACCGCTCGACAGTAAGAGCCCTAAGGGTGAGTGCTGACTTCTAATCTAGATTGGATACTTCATCTCGTGTTTAGGAAACAGTTCAATTGTAGCGTCATGTTCAGACCCTTAGGGGCCACGCAACCTATTTCATATGTCCAATATGCTTCTTTTTGTAACAGCAACTGTTCCATATCCCCTCCCCTCCGTGGAGCGCTAATGCAGTCAATAGGCATGCATCCAGTTTTGAGCAACAGGTTGTTTTAAAATGTCTTGTTTCACCAATTTTTTTTAGCATAATCAGGATCCAGAGCTGCCCGTATCGTAGAGCGATGCATGCTAATCCTGTCCTTTAGTGGTCTAGTAGTTTTCCCACAATATATCAGCCTGCATGGGCATTTAATAAGATATACTTTTGAAGATTTTTTAGCAGGGAGGGCCTGGCGTGCGCTTGCTACTCCACTATTCAGGTGCTAATGATTTGATGAAGTTCTATTATCCGTTAGGGATCCGTTATCTGGAAACCTGTTTGATTACTGAATCAAATTTTTAAAAATTCTCTTTCTCTTTAATAATAAAACAGTACCCTGTAATTGATCCCAGCTAAGACATAATTATCCTTTTTAAAGGCAAAACAATCCTATTGGGTTTAACTAATGTTTTCCAAATGATTTTCTAGTACACTTCGGGGGTTATTTAATAAAAACAAGACTTTATCTCACTTTATTTGAAAATTCTACCAAACTCCCAAACCTGAATCCCCTTAATTTACCAATAAATCGGTTGCAAGAAAAAGTTTTGACAAAATCGAGCGTTAGTTCTAATCGTGCAACTTTTTATAATCGTCTCTGAAAACTCGAATAGATAGGGTTATCGAACTTAAACCAGCAAAACTATCGGGAATGGTGAAGGTAAAAAAACAAGTTCCAATTGTTAAAGGGACCATCTGCCATTGATTCTACATGATTTCGACAGGTTTTAGCTGGAGTATTTTCAGATTTAAATTTTTAGCAGCTTCAGAGAATAATAAATCTCGAAAAAATTCTCAATTTTTTTGCTCTAAAAATTTGAGTCTTTACCCTTTTAAAACTCGACTAGACACATTTGGGGTTTAATAAATAGGTCCCCTACAGTACGGAGATTCAAATTATGGTATGGAGACCCCCTTATCCGGAAAACCCCAGAATCTGAGTTTCTGAATTATAGGTCCCATGCCTGTACTACCTTTTCTGGGAAAAAAAAATCAGAGTTCCTATACTTTTATGTCTTTCTTTATTAAAAACATTGGCATCAAGCACTATTTTTAAGAGCCAACCCAGAAAAATACTGGCCTGGTGGCAACCCTAGCACTGACTGGGACCAACACAGTAGCACAATATATAGAGCAGTAAGGAGTCAATAAAATGTTGGTAAACATCGGTACTCATCTCAAGAAGTACTGTGAAAAGAGTAACAGTAGCTTTAGATGTAACCAAACACAAATACACAGTGAGTTACTGACAACCTGGATGGTGTATACTTCAACTCTCCGTGCTATTCATTCAGTGGTGCCATTATGTCTGTACCTGCTACACCTGTGACTGTACCTGACTTTTAAGATGAACCCTCATGAAAATGGAAATGAAATATAAGTTACATACCTCCCAACATTTTGGAAGTAAAAAGAGAGACAACATTTTTTTTCCACGTAGGGCAGATACATGTTTTAACCACGCCCCTTTCTGTGGCCACACCCCCTAATTACCATGTTCATTTTACAAAATTTGGCAGGTTATGAAAGTTTGAAAATATTTCTCCTTATATAAACAGTTTTTTTGTGTCTCAAAATTGTTACAAAGTATCTTATTTGCACCTGTTACCTGTTCTGTGCTCTCTGCTAAAATCCAATTAAGTTAGAAACTTTTTCTGGCTGTTCAGTGCAGAGACAATAGGGACTTTCCAGTACAAATGAGGGACTGCTGGTTGAGCTGTCAAAAGAGGGACTGTCCAATCTTTATTGTAATTATATATGAATAAGGACCTCCTGGGCCCCCTGCAGCCACAGGGTCTGCTTCCTCTGTAGTTACACCCCTGGTGAGAAAGAATAAAATTCTGTGTATACAGATTGCCTGGGAGCCCCCTGAGTTGGATGGATTCTGTTCTCAAGCTAGCTTGGTCACATCACCTTGACCTTGAGGAAGAACCATACCATTGGTTATTTTTGCAGTTCTTTGTTTGTCTGAGCTGTGAAGCATTATCTCTTAGGCCTCACAATGGTAATGTCTTTTTATAAAACTTCTGTGGGGCAAATTTACTAACGCGGGCAAAAACTTTGCTAGCGAAGGAGATAGACTCTAGCGGTACGTCACAGATTTTACTGAACGTTACCTCTTGCGCCAGACTTTTTTTGGGGTAACAGGCTTCCCCCCTACATTTCCTAACATATGACACATAAACTATACACTGGGCTAGGGCAACATAACAACTCTATTTTCTTTTATTAAGGTTTCCCGGGCTTGTGTAATGGAATGTATTTGCTGCACCATATATACGTCCATTGAACTTTAACTTCCCACCGTATGCAAATTAGCCAACGCTAGCGCAACTTCACTTCGCTTGGCGCAACTTTGTCAGCGTACGGCACCCTGGACGCAACTTCGGATTTTAGTGAATTAATGTTGTCCTGGAGAATCTAAGCCTGGCGAAGTGTTGCGCTGTGAGCGAAGTCGGTGCTGGCGAATTTTTGGAGGCTAGTGAATTTGCCCCTGTGATTTCTTTGTTTGGGGTTTTGACTCTTTCTCGTTGAGAATCCACTGAGCTTGTTATCTTTTCACCTCAAGTGGTCTCCATTTCTTGAAGTGCCACAACAAAGGTAACTTGGTTATTCAAGAAATGGTACAATATGTTTGATTATATGATTATTATTTCCAATTCTTACTGTTTTTAATGGGAACTCCGGCTTCCAAACCAAAATTTGATAAAGAGGCCCACATAACACTGAAACCTCTAATATATCCATCACAGTTACCTGTTTCTTCTAAAAAGTATGAATAAATGCCATTTTCTATGCTGAAATCCAGCTGTTTAACAGTTCTTCTCTTTCTGCATCATTTGAAATCTTGGCAGGGAAGGAGGGACTAAACACTGATGTTACAAATTGTAACAACTTCTCCACAGCTTACAGACAGCATGCAGGAACTACATAACCCACAATGCATTGCACTGTGATGTTCTGTTCCTTATTGAAATCACATGTGCAGGGAATTGTGAGATTTGGAGGACACAGGTTGAGGACAGCTGGCTGTTGATACAAAGTAACAGTAGTCAGCCAGCTCAGCAAAGTAGTCAGACAGATCATGCTTAGGGAACTGTCAGAAAACATTAAAAATCATGAAAAGTCTGCATTTGTTTTAATTGATGTATATTGCAAAGTTGATTGAAATGATGTTTACTTTTCAAAAAGCTTAAGTTATGTTTTTGTGGAGTTCCCCTTTAAATAGGGATGCGCTGAATCCAGCATTTTTTAATTTATGAAAAACAGAATCCTCCACAAAACACTCTGGATGCTGAACAGAACTCAAACCCTATATAGACATATAAAATCTCAGCTATTAGCTTAAAATAAGCCTTAAGAGACTGATGTAAAGTTTTTATGTTTGTGCAAATGTCTAACAATAGCTTATAACTGTATCTGTATTCTTTTTATATAAAAAAAATTTTTGCCATGCATTACCGCTTGAATCTTACTGAATAACATAAAAGAGAGGTGTTTGTACCCAGCCGGTGTAATTATGTACTTCAGACGCTCTTGATTTATGTTTCTTCCATTGACAATAATTAGAGGTTTTAAATAGGATCATAAAACTTGATTTTTTTTCCTGGAAAGCTTTTGGGTTTTCCCTGTGCAATAAAAGCCTTTTCTTTTTATACATCTGCTGCTTGTTTCTTAAAATAAATAATGTGTGCATTAGTGAACTATACAAAAATGCCTTGTAAACAAAATCAAATCCAGTTCAGTAAAATAATATAAGTAAATTGTCTCAATCACAGACAAAACACATATACTAAATTACATGCGGTATTTAAAAAGGCTGTCTAGAAATTGCAAAAATGCCAAACCGTCTGCTGAGGAAAAATCTGTGAGCAGCAACATACTGAAGATTTTGGAAAATTAAAAATCTGATGGGCATTATATAAAAAGCATGTTTCCATGCAACCAAAAGTAGCATCAGTTTGCTTTGTTTCCCCTAATCTAATGCTGCTTTATTTTTAAGGCCAATTCAAGATGTTTATGTGTTAGTCCTGGAATAGGTTTTGTACAGAATTAAAGAAAAAGGAACCTGCGGTAATGAACTCTTTAATAGCTAACTGAATAAGAGCATGTTGCAAACAGTGGCATTGCTGGGACAAAAAACCTAGGAACATACTGTGTTCTTAAACCTAAATGCTGATGGCATTTACCTTTATGGAGTGCGTTTTAGGACATTCTCCGGGAAATCCCTGTCTTCCATGCCATGTCCTATGGCTTAGGAATGCCGCACCAGGTGTTTTTACTGTCACTCATCCTCAAATGCTGCAGTCACACCTCTGTCCTCTACGCTCTCTTCTCAGCCGTCAGCCATACGAACCTCCTCCTCAACCCTCCCCCTTCCGCCCTCAGTCCTCCGCCTTCACTGAGGAGGGAGAAAATAGGACCCAGGATTGATAGCTGAGGAGGGAGAAGCGACCACCCAGGACGAATGGCTGAGGAGGGAGGAATGAGGACCCAGGATGCATGGCTGCGGAGGGAGGACCCAGGACCCATGTCGGATGGCTGAGGAGGGAGGAGTGAGGACCCAGGACGCTTGGCTGAGGAGGGAGGACCCAGGACCCATGACGGATGGCTGAGGAAGGAGGAGTGAGGACCCAGGACGCATGGCTGAGGAGGGAGGAGCGAGGACCCAGGTCGGATCACTGAGGAACAGGAGGACAGTTGAGGAGGGAGGAGCGAGGTGTGACATCTGCTTTGAGGGAGGGGTGAGTTGAAAAGCAGGCGATGTTGCATTTCTCTAGCATAGGAGATTGCATACAGGACAGGGATTTCCTCGGAGGATGTCCTAAAATGCATTCCATATAACTTGCCTGCTACTCCTTAACATGTCACAATGCCCTCCAATTACCCCTTCTTTGTGCACTTCAGCTCCATGGTTTAGCTGAAATTGCCCAGCATGGGGGAAACAGCGCCACCTGCTGGTCAGTTTCTGAACAGTCTGACCACCAAGTAGTCAAGGAAGTTGCCAAGAGAAAGAAAGAGGCTGCTCTGATGTTCTTCTGCTTAGGAAAAATATGAGAGAGGTTTCTAATTGTTTTTCAGGTAAAGTTGTTGTACCGTGTTAGCCAGAACAAAAATGTTACATGGCAACCATTTTGAAATAAAAAATAATAAAGTGGTATAAAGGTGACACCTTTATTGGCTAACTAATATAATCATAGCAAGCTTTGAGAACCTTTTAATTCCTTTTTCAAGCTGATTACAATGAAGCTGTGGCGTTCTCTGGTATATATACAACATTCAGCTCATAGGTCAAATGACCAACAAAGAGAAGGTACAAAATAGTGTGGGTCAAAGAGGCTGAATAAAAATTAGGGCTGAATTAATGGAGTGTGGAGTGTGGAATAAAAGGAATTCCATGGTCTTAGTCCAGAACCACACATGTTGGCATTAGTGATGGACAAATTTGTCCCGTTTAGTTTCTCGAAACGGGCGAGAAATTTGCAAAAAAACAATTTTGACAGTGAATTGTCGCCATCGTCAAAATTGGCATCAATGGGTGTCCGTTAATCGTCGCCAGCATCTGAATTGTCGCCAGCGTCGATTCCATCATTGGATTTGGAAAAAACTTTAATGCCAATTTCACAAATTTATTCGCCGGCAGCGAAACACAGAAATTCACAGTGAATTTGCGACTGCCGAATAAATTCGTCCATCACTAGTTGGTATTTCTGACCTGGTGCAGGCCTTTCTTATAAAGGTATTACCTCTACACCACTTTGTTATTTTTTATTTCATAAGGGTTGCCCTGTAACATAATTGTTTTTCCTAAGCAGAAGAACATCAGAGCAGTCCTCTTTGGTCATGCGACGAACCTCTTTGCCGAGTTGCTTCTGGGTTTTGATGCGCACACAATTTGAATACTTAAAGGGACCACAGGCAATAACTCACTGCCCAAAGTAGGTCAATTTACAATAGTTCCAGGGTGCGATTCTGAGTTTGTTTGACCTGTTCTTCACCTTGCCTGTCCCTGACTTTGTCTAGTTTGCTGCCTGTCCTGACCCTAGCCTGTTTCTGACTATTCTCTTGGATCATGATTCTGTACTATGCTATTGGTGTCTTGACCTGGTCTGTGATCTTGATTATTCTCTTGTCTCCTGATTGTGTACTGCTCTGCCCAATTGGTATTGACCTGGCCTGTTCCACGACCACGCTCCTTATTCTCTGTTCTTCCTGCTTTTTTTGGTTCCCTAGCCTGCCCAGAACTCTCTCCCTGGTCCTTTCACTTTAAGACCCGAGTAGCGGAGGGCTCCTCCCGAAGTAAAAGGCAGCTGTTATAGGTGGAATCGTAAGCCAAGGCCGGGACCTTGGGGTTTGTTCTGGGTTTGGGACATCATTCGTAAAAGGGGATAGTGCCACCGATTTGGAACCTCTGGGAAGTCATTATAATTTCTTTTGATAATTAATTAATCCCAGGAAATTATGAAATGTACAGTAAAAACAGTCAAGACAAAATTCAATTTACAGATGATCTTCTAACAAAATAAAGGATTAATCTGCATTACTCTGCCATAGTACAATGAAGTCTATCCCATGTCGATAAAGCCTTCTACAATAACCAGGACAATTTGTACCACTTTAAATACAGACAGCAAAACTTCATTATATTAAAAACCTTTAGTTAATTATTTCACCAAAATTAAACGAGAAAACAATTAGCATAAGGACAGACATTACAGCAGATGCCCAGAAGGATAACGTAATTGGTTCAACACACAGATGGTGGTCTTTTACTAGATCAGTAGTGAGTGGTGAGTTGAGTCATAGAAATAAATGGGACATACAGTCTAAAAAAACATTTGATTAAGTGCTTTGCTCCACTAAAATTATAAGTCTGCTTTATGGATATGTAAATTATATAAATACAGTATTCATCGCCAGCATGTTGGATTTTTTAAATGCCTGCCCATACTTTCTTATTGATGGCAATCCACTCCCCCGACTGTAGGCTTGGTACCCAAACCCAATGTTTCTACTGGTGAGTGTTCACTATGCAGCACCTCAGAGATTACTTCTTTTTGTTTACTTTTACATTCTAAAATTCTTATTTTTAAAAAGGATTTTATTAATGAAATTAGAATAGGGTGTGATAAAGATTTATTTTGGCATAAATGAAAGTAACTGAACAAGTATAATTGAACCTGCTTATCAGTCAGCATCTTACTGAGCCCTTTATACCATCTCCTTATACCATGCTATTGCACTTTTGCCTGGGCTCATGTATCTTGCACAATAGCTTTTGAATTAACATTAGAAACAGCGAGACTGTATTTAGCTTAAGAAACTGTACATGATGCAACGCATTGATAACTTTAATACAGGTATGGAGTCCGTTATCCAGAAACCTGTTATCCAGAAAGCTCTGAATTATGGGAATTCTATTTCCCATAAGGTCTATGTCAAGCAAACAATTCTAATTTTTAAAAACGAGTTGTAATAATAAAACAGTTCCTTGTACTTGATCCCAACTAAGCTGCACAAATCTGTATTAGTGGTAATATAATCTTACTGGGTTTATTTAAATGATTTATAGCAGACTTAGATATGCAAATCCAAATTATGAAAAGATCCCTTATTCAGAAAAACCCAGCTCCTGAGCATTCTGGATAATAGATCCTATACCTGTACTCAAATTCTATGTGTCAGCATTAGAGAACCATAATGCTGATGCTGGTTTTGTGTTTTATGTCAAGATCAAACCTCTGTAATTGGCAGATTAGATGGAGGGGGGGGGGTATTATTTGGCCCTCTATTATTAGGCAACAAAATTCAGAAGAATGTGAAAGAGATGCATTTCATGAATCCCATAAACCCACAGGAAGGTGAATAGCTGCCTGCTGTTTTTTTATATTGAAAACAGATATCTTTATGACTGAAAAAAGAAGAGAGCCTCCTATAAACACTTCCTGTGCCCTGACTCCACAGCAACGTATGCATTTTGAATAATAATCCCGTAGGGGGAGGCAATGCTGACAGTGTAGAGAAGTGCAGGGCAGATTAGCCTGTTCAGGGCCCCGTTGATGTATAAGAGCTTAGACCATGCTGGCAGCTGATGTCACAGTCTGTGAGGCCCCAAAGGAGGAAAGAATCAGAACCCGTCTCCTGGAAATTCTTTCATAAAGATAGCTAGGATGTCCTGCGGTCATTACTTCAGTCGTTTGTGTGTAAAGATAAAATTAACTTTTTAATCTCTTTTAATTGGTTTAAATTGCAGAGTGAATTAAAGCCATCCTAAACTGAACAAAAAGCAAGTTTTTATTTTAAAGGAAGAGTTTATACAGAGCAAAAAATAGCTTATTATTCTATTCTACATGTGAACTTTTAGACTGTAAGTTGAGCAGAGCCTTCAATGTTCAATGCATACAGCCTTTTATTTTACAGCCCAATGGAATATGTTGATGCTCTATAGAGTTTTAATAATAATAATAGTAATAATGATAATAACATTTGGGCACTGTTGTGCCAGCAAGGTGCAAAATATATTGGTAAAGGAACAGCTATAAATAACCTCTTATAGATATAATGAACTCAGATCTGGTCAGTAGAAAGTTGAGCAACCTGTGACTCCTGTTGATGGCATATCACACACAACCTAGAGTTGTGTCGGTATTAAACTGCAGTGGATTTAGCAGTTACCATATATACTCGAGTATAAGCTGAGTTTTTCAGCACCCAAAATATGCTGAAAAAATCTACCTCGGCTTATATGCGAGCCAGTGCTGAATGTATACATGTGGCTTCAATTTTTCATGAGTTTAGAATACCAGAAATGCCTGTTTTTAACTTTTACCTATTTGGTTAAAACCCTGTTAGGCCCTGGCACTTCTTGACTCGCACTCGCCTACGGCAAGCGTTGCCCCCCGGCCGTAACTGCAGTCGCAACTGCCGCACAGGTACGAGTGGGTTTGTGGCTGGGGTAGGGGGGCCTCTAGGGGATGGCACAGGGTCTGACTTTCACAGGGCCCCCTGCCTGGCTCCACGAACGAGCTGTGTGTGCTCAAACACGCGATGCATATGCATGCGCAGAAGTAGCACTGCATCTTTAACAGTCTTTTCTGGAAGAGCAGGTCTGGGCCAGGTAGGGGGCTAGAAGTCAGGGTGCAGGGGCCCTGTAGCGGGGGCCTCAGGTCTCCAGTCCGACGATGTTCCCTGAAGATGGTTGGGCTTCTTACTGTACCTGCACCTGAGCTTCTGACCTGCACCTGCACCAGAGCAGGTCTGGGCCAGGTAGGGGGCTAGAAGTGAGCATCTGCACTTCTGATCTGCACCTGTCTGGGCCAGGTAGGGGGCTAGAAGTGAGGGTGCAGGGGCCCTGTGGTGGAGTATATAGAAAGAGATAAAACTATCATGAAGAATTCTTATATTTAACATTTATTTACTAAATGTTTAACTTGCTCCCCCTGGTATTGTAGGCAAGACCCACATTCCCAAGTGGTACAGGATATTAGCCAACTTCCTGCCCAGGTCCCCTAGAGGGGTTGCACTCTACCAATTCAATAGAATGGCATAATAATTTAAACCAAGCTCCCATTTTTCTCCTGTCATCTCCTATTTTACCTAAACACCTTTTGCACATACCCATTATTCAACAAGCCTCATGCATTTTTAGCCTCCATAGGGAGAAATACTTAATTCTACACCCCCACTG
This sequence comes from Xenopus laevis, assembly GCF_017654675.1. Classification (NCBI taxonomy): domain Eukaryota; kingdom Metazoa; phylum Chordata; class Amphibia; order Anura; family Pipidae; genus Xenopus; species Xenopus laevis. Next base: position 44,271,907 of record NC_054378.1, read on the forward strand.
GAACTTTGCCCAGACTGGATACCTGCTTGTAGCAGCTGATGGCGGCCTTGCATACAGGATACTGTGGGGAATGTAAATTGGTAATGTTCATAAAAACAGATGCCTCAATAATTATATTATGGGAATCCTATAAGAACTTAAGAACTAAAATATACTAGTAGTTATGCTTCACTTAGACCAAAAGGCTAAATTTGATGGATACGAGTTTTTGTCCTGTTCTGGTTTTTATTTCTGCAATACATCTGAGCTGAATGAAACAAAATATGGTTCTGTATACCTCTGCAGTTGCTATAAATGAACACACTGTAAGTCATTACTAAACATAGCAAAAAAATATAGTGAAAAAAGGCAGAGATTCCTAATGCCATGCATTTAGAATTTTGCTGTGACTAGTGTTGGGTACAATAATATTGACATCATCTGATAATCTTATTATGCTGGGCAGCAGAGATTGCTAAAATGAATGGATTTTTTTAAACAGAGTGTTCCATTCTGGTGCATAAAGAGTCAACTGTCCTGTTTCAGTTTGCTGAATCTCATTATTCACAGGGCACTAGAGGCCTCAGCTGATGTATTGCACAATGCTTATGTTTTGCTTCTCCCGAGACAGGCTAGTTTATTAAAACAGCAAAAACACTAAGGCCAAACTAAAATTCAGCAGGGAAAAATGGAATGGTATGTAGAGTCTCTCAGATGAGGCAGTTTTTGCTGGAGGAGTTAAAATGATAATAGGTAAAAAAAAAAAAAATGTGGGTTATCAAGGCAATTTCTGCAAAATCAGCAAAAAACACATTTCCATAATGTTTAAATGGAAGTAGCTAATGTATCACTAGTGGAGATCAGACCACTTGCATGCTCACTACACAGAGATAATAGCACTCATTTGCAACAGAAGGCAGTGGCATAACTATAGAGGACTATAGAAAAAACCCAATGGCACCTAGTTCTGCGTGAACACTTCTAGGGTTTATTAAAGCAGAGTGCAATGCACTGGCACTCAAGGCAATTGAAGTGCAGGGTTACCCCTTGCTATTTATTTCGTGCGAATGTGCAACGTTTCGGGACGAGCCCCTTTATCAAGCATACCACAAAATACAAGTGCAGACATTATAACAGGTATCCAATTGTAATAATTAGCATACTTAATTGACCACCACCTCCTCCCCTTCGCTTGCCCTGTGTGTAGTCCAAACAGAAAAAGGTAAAAAATTAAAAAAAAAATTAAAATCCAATCAAAGGTGCTGTCCAAACAAGATCAACAGGGCTAGCAATTATAGGTGAAAAAAAGTTTATCCCAATGTGATTATTCACTTCTGTGTATAAAAATACAATGTTTATCTAAAAGACAAGATAAAAAAGATAAAACAGATACATAGTAGCCAGTTACAGCCTAATAGTTAAAATTGAAAATAAACAATCTTTTAATATGGTAACAAACTGACCCTATTACAGATAAAGTGATTTACCTGTCCCTGGATTATACATGTGATTTTCTTATCTGTGAAGAAACAGGAAAGGAACAATTTAGTACTAATCAGCTTCTTAAAATTCCAAAAAAATAGAGAGTACTCATATATAACAAGATAGGTTGTAATCCTCATTTAAACCTTTCGGACTTCTGGACTGGAGTAACCAGATCCAGAAGCATTCTCTCTGGAGTAACAGGCGTTTTTTATCCTGACCCTGTTGAACTAGTACCTTTTCTAAGATCTGCCATCTTAATTGTGCCACACGATGGCCCTGTGTGAAAAAATGATAAGCCAACAATGTTTCCTTTCTAAATTTTATTGTGTCCTTATCCTCTGATTTTTTCTCAGGTAATTGTGGGACCTGTGGTTTGTAATTACGTATAGTACATTTATGCTCATTGAGCCTAATTTTTATTGGTCTAGAGGTTTGACCAATATATTCAAGCCCACACGGGCATTTAATACAGTATATTACGTCACTGCTCTCACATGTAAAGCATCCCCTAATGGTGTGCTTTGAACCCTGTTGTGGGTGTGTTACGTAGTTCCCCTGTATAATGCTGTTGCAATGCCCGCAATTCCTACATGGGAAGGTACCATTCGATGTTGATTTAACGAGTGTATTAACCCTCGGTTGGCCATGTTTCTTAGATTTGATAAGATCACCAATACTTTTCCCACGTTTGTAGGAGAAAAGGGGAGGTTGTTGAAATAAGTGACCATACTTAAGATCATTGCTTAGTATACTCCAGTATTTTAAAATTATCTTACGATATAACTTAGAATTACTATCATAAGCTGATATATATGGTATTCTCTGTATCTTATTGGGAATTACAGTTTTTTTAGACAGTAGTTGTTGTCTGGGCATACATTTTACTTCCTTTCTGAGAGACTCCAAATTGTTTTTATCATAGCCTTATTCTAAGAATTTACATAACATTTTATTGGACTCTGTTTCATACAACTCGTCGTTAGATGTAATGTGTTTTACACGTAAAAATTGGCTTTTTGGCAAACCTTTAATAAGCCCTGGTGGGTGGTAAGACGTGGGTCTCAACAAATTGTTACGATCGGTGGGCTTAGTGTATACGGTAGTAACGAACTTTCCTTCAGAATGTATAACATTGACATCCAAAAAATGAATTTCCATGGAATTGACCTCCATTGTAAATTTTATAGTTGGATGTATATTATTAAGATATGTGAGGAACTCATTCAACTCATCCCTGGATCCACACCACAAAAAGAACGTATCGTCAACATATCGCATATAAGCGTGAATATGCTGAGAAAATTGTTCATTGGAAAAAATGTATGCCTGCTCAAAATGATCCATAAATATATTTGCATAGGCTGGTGCCATGTTGGCACCCATGGCACAGCCTTGCATCTGTAAATAAAAATCTTTTTCAAACTGGAAATAATTCTTTAGTAAAACCAATTCCAATAACTCACAAATGAAATTAATCATGTGATTAGCTAAAGATCCCTTAATCAGATATGTACGAATACTCTCAATCCCTTCCTGGTGCGGTATTGACGTATATAGATCCTTAACGTCTAGTGAACACAATATAAATACACCTGTTGGCATATCAATATCATTGAGTCTATTAAGAAAATCAGTGGTGTCCACTAAACAGGGTTTCAGGGTGGATAACACCTCCTGTAAGAATGTATCAATATATATGGCTAAAGGTTGCCACATTGACCCAACATTGGACACAATCGGCCGTCCAGGTGGATTGGTAGGGTGTTTGTGAATCTTGGGAAGAAAATATATTTTGGGGATTTTAGGATGTGCAGTAATCAATAATTGATAGATATCATCACTGATTATACCTTCCATTACAGCTGAATTTAAAAAGATATTTAGTTCATTTTTGAACTTAAACGTGGGATCAGAATTTAATTGTCTGTAATGAGTGATGTTATCTAATTGGCGTTTAGCCTCAGCTCTGTAATCACAATTATTAAGAATAATCGTACCCCCACCTTTATCGGCTTTAGTAATGGTAATATTGCTGTTCCGCTGTAAAGCACTAAGTGCAATTTTCTCATTAACCGATCTATTTTTTTATATATTGTTTAGAAACTTTGTGTTGTACCTTATTCATTTCTGAGGCAACGATAGATTCGAACATTTCAATACAAGGGTAATTCCCCGGGGGGATAAAATTACTCTTAACCCCCAATTTACTTTTAAGGGAAAGTATCCCCACATCCTGTGACGGATGCGAGGGTTAATACACTCGTTAAATCAACATCGAGTGGTACCTTCCCATGTAGGAATTGCGGGCATTGCAACAGCATTATACAGGGGAACTACGTAACACACCCACAACAGGGTTCAAAGCACACCATTAGGGGATGCTTTACATGTGAGAGCAGTGACGTAATATACTGTATTAAATGCCCGTGTGGGCTTGCATATATTGGTCAAACCTCTAGACCAATAAAAATCAGGCTCAATGAGCATTACTATACGTAATTACAAACCACAGGTCCCACAATTACCTGAGAAAAAATCAGAGGATAAGGACACAATAAAATTTAGAAAGGAAACATTTTTGGCTAACCTTTTTTTCACACAGGGCCATCGTGTGGCACAATTAAGATGGCAGATCTTAGAAAAGGTACTAGTTCAACAGGGTCAGGATAAAAAAAACCTGTTACTCCAGAGAGAATGCTTCTGGATCTGGTTACTCCAGTCCAGAAGTCCGAAAGGTTTAAATGAGGATTACAACCTATCTTGTTATATATGAGTACTCTCTATTTTTTTGAAATTTTAAGAAGCTGATTAGTACTAAATTGTTCCTTTCCTGTTTCTTCACAGATAAGAAAATCACATGTATACTCCAGGGACAGATAAATCACTTTATCTGTAATAGGGTCAGTTTGTTACCATATTAAAAGATTGTTTTGTTTCAATTTTAACTATTAGGCTGTAACTGGCTACTATGTATCTGTTTTACCTTTTTATCTTGTCTTTTAGATAAACATTGTATTTTTATACACAGAAGTGAATAATCACATTGGGATAAACGTTTTTTCACCTATAATTGCTAGCCCTGTTGATCTTGTTTGGACAGCACCTTGGATTGGATTTAAAAATTTTTTTAAATTTTTTACCTTTTTCTGATTGGACTACACACAGGGCAAGCGAAGGGGAGGAGGTGGTGGTCAATTAAGTATGCTAATTATTACAATTGGATACCTGTTATAATGTCTGCACTTGTATTTTGTGGTATGTTTGATAAAGGGGCTCGCCCTGAAACGTTGCACGTTCGCACGAAATAAATAGCAAGAGGTAACCCTGCACTACAATTGCCTTGAGTGCCAGTGTATTTCTGTACAATTGTCCTTTGGGGGTTGCCGTACCCTCTTACATTATGCACCAGGCTACCTGGAGAAAGGAGGGAGTGTGCTCAGCTTTACCTTGTTCCACTCTGCTTTAATACACACTAGAAGTGTTCAAGCAGACCTGGGTGCCATTGGGTTTTTTATATAGACTTGCATTGGGAGATGGCCGAACCCGTGTGCACCAGGCTCATTTATACCTGCTTTCAAGTAGGGTGTGTGAATCCGCACTACATTGTTTGGTAACTATAGAGGAAGCAGACCCCGTAGATGCAGTCTGCTTCTTCTATAATTGTAGGAACCAGTAACCAGCCGCCTGCTCTGCTCCTATCTCTGCTCCCCAACTGCCCACCCCACTTCTGTCCCCTCTCCAAAGCCACCTGCCCTACTCCTGTCCCCTCTCCAAAGCTGCCTGCCCCCTTCTGTCCCCTCTCCCCAGCCGTGCTCCACGCTCAACAGCCACTTACATACCTTATAAGTGAGAGTTGAATGTAGAGCTAGAGTGCGGGTTGCTATGGTTGTGGGCACCCTGCCCCCTGAAGATTTTTTTGGCAAGGGGGCTCGGTGTGAGCTATTTACCACTGACAGAACGCAAGGCGCAAAGTTAAAAATTAGGTACATAATAAACCCCAAAAGATAATGTTTAATGGGCGAGGAATAATGGTTTGGGACTTGGTTAGTACGGGTTGGGCATGTTCTATTGACTGCAAACCTGAAAGCTGAGCTTGACAATTCCATGCTTCCTATTTTCTGGTACCAGCTAGGCAAAGGCCCTTTCCTTTTAAGTATGATAATGACACAAAGTGTACAAAGTGAGGTGTGTACAATCTGTTTGGTGAGGTGGAAGTGGAAGAACCTAACTGCACTGCACAAAGCTCTGACCATATTGGAATTGGAAGCCAAGTCTAACTGACCAATATAAGTGCCCAAACTTATCAATGCTCTTGGGGCTGAGCTTTATTTTTTATTATTTGTAGTTTTGAATGATTTAGCTTTTTGTTCAGCAGGTCTCCAGTTTGGAATTTCAACAGCTATCTGGACAGTCTGTGGCCCTGACGAGGAGTTAGGGAATTGGAGCATTGAGGAGCAGGTTCAAGGGAACCTACTAGCTTTAGTGAGACAACCCAAGAGAAGCTTGTGCATTTTCTACTGGACATGATAGGCAGGGTAAAAGGTTATTAGGAGAGGAGGCAGGGGCATTTTGGCAGCCTACCTGATTCCACCTAGAGGATTTTTTTTTGCATCAGAGGGGGCCTGCATCACTAGTGCAAAGAGAGCAACAGAAGAGAAAAAAGAGAACATCTGATTTTTTGGCTCTTGGTGTTACCAGGAGCAGCTTGTAACTGCCTCTGGTAACAAAAGGGGCCCTTCTCAATGGCTAACAGTACTCTGCTAATGCATTTCAGTTATAAGCAAGAACTCTTTCTATTAGCATATGTGTAGGCTATGCAGTCAAGTTTTCCTCTAGAAATGGCACGATTGAGAATCTCTTGGGAAATGTATTAATACTTTAATAGGAAACACATGATTCTGTTCTTAAAGGCTAATACAGTTACAACTTTTTGATAAATAGTGTACCAAAGGATACACATGTCTAAAGTAGCACTAACAAGGGTGATTTATCAACCTTCAAAATTTTAATTTTTGCTGTGTTTTTTTTCGTGCTAAATCTCCCTTTTTCAGAATGTGTATTAAAGGAACAGTAACACCAAGAAATGAAAGCGTATAAAAGTAATTAAAATATAATATACTGTTGCCCTGCACTGGTAAAAGTTCTGTGTTTGCTTCAGAAACCTTACTTAGTTTATATAAAAATAATTTTAAGGCATAGGTTACATTGCAGATATCAGATAAGCCCTCTAAAATACAATGGTGTTTTATGTGTTATCTGCTGTGTATCCTGTGTCTTTTATCCTTTTTTCCATCTTGAATGGCTGCCCCCATTGCTACACAGCAGCTTGTTTATATAAACTATAGTAGTGTTTCTGAATAGTGATGGGTGAATTTGGGGCATTACGCTTCGCCGGAAAATTCACAAAATGGCGAAAAATTCACAAAACGGCACCAGCGTCTCATTTTTGACCCCGGCGTCCGTTTTTTTGGACGCCGACGTTCGTTTTTTCTGGATGCCGGTTTCACGAATTTATTCGCCGACGACGAATCGCGGGTATTCGCCTGTTGAATAAATTCGCCCATCACTATTACTGAAGCAAACGCATAACTGTTACCAGTGCAGGGCAACAGTACATTTTATTTTAGTTACTTTGATGCACTTTAATTTCTTGGTGTTACTGTTCCTTTAAACACAAAAAAAATTAGAAACATTTCAATGTTAAACTTTGGGCTTTGGCATCGAAAAGTTGCCTAGTTCATGTAAAAGTCGATGGGAACTGTCTAAGGCAAATTTAAAGTGTTTCTTTTTTCAATGCAAGCTTTTTAAATTTTTCCACCCATTGAAAATAATAGAATACAAATTTAAGGTATTTGGAATTGTAGCAAACTGAACTCAAACGTTAATAAACTAGCTGTAAAGGGCCCCAAAATTTTAAATTGAACTATTCTTATCCTATGTAAATATAAAAATCTGTAAACATACACATATGTCTTGGTTTTTGTTCTACACAACAGACATGTTTTATCTCACAAAACCCACCACCCTGCCCATTGCATTTAACAGAAATAGATGTCATCAAAGTACCTCATTTCTCTGCAAGGCCAAGTTTGATACCGTGACCAAGTTTATTGGTGACATAGGTGACTAATCTGGTAGAGTAGTTGACTTATTAATAGACAAACTCCAAAGCTATAATATTATACCTTTCTTGTTATAATATAGCTTTGGAGTTTCTTGTCTTTTTTTATGTGACTTTTTGTGTGAAACAAGGAGACTCAGTTTCAGCAGTAACATAAATAAATAAGTAATTTGGCTAGTATCAGGTGCCTACAGAATTCAGCTTTATCCATAAAGTCTTCCTGACACTCTGCAAAATAACTGCTTGTAATACCTTAGTAAAGACTCTACCTTATAGAGTTTTGCTCTTGGGGCCATGATTGTATAATTATTCTTAAAATGTCTGCCTTTCCTTGTCGTGGAACTTTGGAAGCCTAAGGTTGGTAAATAGTTATGGGCCCAGAAAGATGTTTAAAGGGATGACCAATGTTTGTAAGGGAGACTTACCTGGCATCCCAAGATGGCGGCGTCCAAGATGGCCGCGTCTCCCATGCGGCAGCTCTGTGACATCACACCAGGGTCAGGCGCGTCACCGGCGTCGGATTGGTCGCCAGCGCTGAAGCATCAGCATCGGATTGGACGCCAGCGTCATGACGTCACTGCGTCCATTTTGGCACCAAAGGTGGCCTTTAAAAGATGCTGGAGCACTGTTGACTTTGCCCTAAAATAGGTTGAACATTGTGAGTTCCTGGGTGCGCTATAGTCTTCTGATATTGATCTTGATCTTGACCTTGCCTGTTAAACCATGTATTGAATCTTTGCCGCCTGTACCGACCTTATTGCCTGGACCTGAATTCGCCTTCTCTTAACCCCTTGGATACCTTATCTGGTTGGACTGTGCTTCCTCCTTGTTCCGCTATCTCTGGCTGAGCCTTCGGGCCCCTTACAGTGTTAAACAGGAAATTCCAGACAATTTTTATTTCATATACCATCTATGGGTGATACAGCGTACATAATACTGTCTTTGCTGTACATAACCTGTAGCTTGGAATGCTTTCACACCCAGATATGCTTAAGAGTTTACATTCCTCCTTGTGTTTACATTCCATTGTCCCATTCAGGTAATCATTTCTTCTAAAGCTCTTCTTATAAAGGACTAAGATAACAGGCACACTGTACTGTAGTGATACAGATACTGCACTGCAGTACACGTTGTAAAAAATAGATGACATAAAATACAGTACAGTGGGTATTCACCTTTATTTTCCCCATTTTTACATTACAAAAGCATTGTCGCTGAAAAAACTTTCATTATCTGTGTTCAAAATCTTTATTCTTTATTCCCAACTCTCATCCGCCATGTTGTATCAGTAAAACTGCGATTGTAGAAAAATAGCAGAGCCAATACCTGTATGATGCAGAAACGGGGTAATCTCAACTTGGGGCTCAAGACACTTCACACACAATCGAGTCATATCAGTCAAACTGTGGCCATTTTTTAAAGGGGTTGTTCACCTTCAAATACCTAGTTGTTTTCAGATAGATCACCAGAAATACCGACTTTTTCCAATTACTTTCTGTTTTCTATGTGTGACCGTTTTTCTAATACTCAAGTGTAAAGTGTCATGTTTCACCTTCTAAAGCAGCTCTGGGAGGAGGGGGTCGCCGACACTGTAAATTGTTCTAAATTGATACATTTAGTTGATACATTTCTTATCTTTGTCCCTGCTGAGCAGAATTCCTAAGTTTGAATTTTAAAGACAAAAAACATTTTGTAATAGCACAAAATATTACATTGTTAATACCAATGAAAGAGTTTTTTAATAGATATGTGTACCCGATGATATGACAAACAGTGGGACCTCAATTTTACATCCCCTGATTTTAGATTTTCTCTCATTATACATTGTTGTTTTGAGGTCCGACCTACAATATATACTGTATATTGTGCATAATACATTTCCCAGATTTTACATTTTCCTGGATTTTACACCATTTTTTTCTGGTCCTCTAAAAAACATAAAATGAGGGTTCTACTGTATTTTATTCTGGGATTGATTATTAGATAAAAGATATTGTGTTGCCTGCAATGCCTCCATTCCAAAGGCTTCCTGCATCTGTCAGTAGAACTATGTCTCTCTAAGCTTTATTGTAGTAAAAAGCACTCACCCTGATGGTCCAATGGACGCCCGCCACGCCGCTCCTCTTCCGCTGCCATCTTGGGTTCTTAGGGCGCGCGCGGCCGCATCTCGTTGTTTATATTGACACGGACGCACTGGCATAATGACGCAGACGAGCAGATGAGCGCAATGGTGTGAAAATGGAACACTATAAAAGACCCATTTGGGCTTTCAGACCTTGCCTGTTATAGGTTTATCCTGGTGGTGTTTTGAGCTTTGAGATATCTGTTATTCTGATAATGATTCCTGTTTTTGACCCTTGCCTGGCTTTTGACGATTCTACCTTCTGAAACCTGATCCTTACCTGATTACCGAATTCGATTCTGCTTAACCCTTCTGATTGACTTCTTGGTTTTACCCTTCCCTGCCTGACTATGTTTATTCTCTGCCTGCCCCGACCCGGCCTGATCTGACTTCTCTATTGCCTAACGCCTTGTACTACGACCTTCTGCCCAAAGACTTTGCATTACAGTTGTGCCCCTCTGCCTGTCTAGAACACCTCGCCTTGCACCGCTCGTTTTAAGACCTGGCGGCATCTGAGTAGCTGACGGCTCCTCCCGAGGCCGAAGGCGGCTGCTGCAGGCGGAAGCACGAGCCGAGACAGGATGCTTGGCATTGGTTCTAGATTTAGGGTGCCAACCGTTACATTTATATTGTATTATATTCATATTGTTCAACTTGTATTTAGTTTTACTGTTACTGTATTTAGTTTTACTGTAGGAGAATATTTTCTGCATGCTTACCATTTTCACTTTTAATTTTGATCAAGTTATCTATTTGCCTCCAAGATCAAAGGAACATATGTTTCTGCTCTTTCATTCTCTTTTCCATTCTCTATTATCAAATCTTTTTATTCCACTCAATTTCCTTTAACTTGCCTTTTTTAAATAACCACTATAATTCAGTTCCACGTACTACTACCAGGTTTGAGTCTTCTGTAACTATCGGCAAATATGTGCCATGGATGTGCCCCAATAAAAACCCTTCAGTGGCTGCTATGCACTTATCCTGAAATTTGTGCTTTTAATTGAACCACTCTCCATCTACTTCAGGCTAAACTATAACTTCTCAAACACATTTTTAAAACAACTCTTCATTGTTAGTGGTTCTTAGACATTTGGTTATTAAACCACAGGTGACTGAGGATCTTTCAGTGTTACCTCAAAGATACTTTGCACTACTCTGGGTCCTGACCAAGTGAATCCAAGCAGTCTGAGGATAGTAAGTCAGTCTTGGTGGAGCACTGAACTGCTCTTATTATCTCACACTGTCCATCTCACATTACTAAAGTTTTGTATAACAGCAGGCCACCCAACCATAAATTGTAAACCCTTATTTACAATGTTCCTTTGCCTGACTTCTACAAACGTGTCTCGTTTTTACTAGGTTCCAACTTTACTGAGGCCTTCTGCCTCAAGTCCTCCATCCTTATTTTTTATTATAAAGTTACATTATATTTTTCATATAATATTGCATAGTATACCACTTCCATTCATTGATTTCATCTAGGTCATTTAGTTCCCTCTGCTGGCAATCCTGTTATGTACAAGAAGTTAACATTGCTCTTTGAAACAGCTTTCCAGTGTGTCTTAGTGTTTAATTTACTGTAAGTCATGGCATGCATCCTATGCCACAAATCAGTTCCTTTTATATATGTGAGTATATGGTATCCCCTTACAATATCTTAGTCTCTTGCATAAAACTTAGCACATGACACTTTCCCATTATATGAAGCGTCTTTAATAGGACCCAGTACATACTGTATTCATATGACCCGGTTATTTTCAGTGCCACTTTCCCTCAGTCTTTCAGAAAATAATAGTATTAACCCACCCTGGGGTTAGTGGAGTACAATCAGTTGGACAATCCAATCATTATTATAATTGTTTCTGCTGTTGTTATTATGGTTATTAATATTATTCACATTATTGTTATTATTGTTTTCAAGAAACAATAACATACTGAAAAATAAGAAAGAGCTCTATACAGAATCAGGGTGCATACAAAAAACATACAGCAGACAATAATAATGATTGGATTTTGCAACTGATTGCTCTACACTAGGCTATGGGACTTATACCTCCCAGTACCAACAAGGACATTAGCAAGATGCCAGCTAAGACCTAAACGGGTATGCCTGCCCCCCAACCATGCCATCAATATGCCCATCCATGTACCTAGCCTATGTAGACCATACCCATCCTGTTTCCTGCTTTGGCTGCATACGGAAGATTTCAGGTGTTTTTTTTTTTTTTAAAGGAGAACTAAACCTTTAAAATTAATGTAGCTAAAAATGCCATATTTTATAGACTGAACTTATGGCACCAACTTAAGGTTTCAGCTTATCAATAGCAGCAATGTTCCAGGAGTTCAAACTTATCTTGGAAAAGGTCTGGGACACTCAAATGCTTAGTATGCTCTGAACTGAGCTTAGGGGTTGTCGCAAATGATCAAGCAGAAAATGAGATTGGTCAGTAATATGAGCTGATGCTGCAGAGCTGATGATTAAATGCTGATGCTAATTACACTGGTTTCTGTGCTGCCATATAATAAATATCTGTTTTAATTATTTAATATGGGTACTGTATATTTTGAGTCGGTCCTTAATCTCAGCAAGTGACAGCAGCACAGAGCATGTGCAATGAATCAGCAGAAGAAAAGATGGTGGGCTACTGGGGCATCTTTGGAGCTACAGATCTGCTAAAGGGCTGTGGTTGCCTTGGGCTGGTACAGAAGCCCAAAACATAATGTACAATATTTCTAGCTACTTCTTTAGTTAAAGTTCTCCTTCAAGGTAAGGAATGGTTAGTAGTGATGGGCGAATCTGTGGCATTTCGCTTCGCCGAATAATTTGCGAATAATATGCGTTTTGTGAAAAATTCACAAAACGGCACTGGCGTCTCATTTTTCACTCCGGCATCCATTTTTTTTGGACCCGGCAAATTTTTACGCCAGTTTCGTGAGTTTATTCGGCGGCGGCGAATCGCCGGAATTCGCTTCAAATTTGCGCATGGCGAATAAATTCGCCCATCACTAATGGTTAGGGTGCAATCAGTACTGACATGAGATGATTGGGCTGTTATTATCGGTCATTGAGTAAGAATGTATTAAATCCATGTGACTCCCAAAAACTTCAGGTGAGTTGACACATCTGTCCATTAGTTTATAGTCCAGGCCAACACACAGTCCTCGACTAACATATACAGAGTTTTATAAATGTAGCCCAGGATTTAACAAACATATTCAGTAATACACAAATCCATAGTGGGTAAAAAAGAAGGCAACCAACCAAGCTCTGGACATTGAAGCACCAAGATGTTCTTTACTTAGCACCCAGTAGGTGGCAGACACTGATTGTATATCATCCTATATCATCGAATCCTAAACCAATTTGGAATTCTCTAGGAAAGTGCTCCAGAATACTAGAAAACTGTTAAATAAAGTAAAGCTTAAACCTATAGATTTTTTCTTCTGGACTAATTTGTTAGAGTTATTTTGTCAGTAAAATTTTAGCTTAAATATACATATCTTTTTTCTTTTGATTTTCCCCTGCCAAACGAAAATGGGGACAGTTAACAGGAATATTCACCTCTAACTTTAATTGTAGTGGGGGTTTCTCTACTTTCCTGCTCTTGGTCCTTACAGGAGAGCCAGGCCAGCCTCACAGTTTCAGAACCAGTGATGAAGACACTTTATGGGACATTCACTAAAAATCGTAGTTGCGCTGGCGTCCGCTTCTCCACGTAAGGTTTCGAAGTTGCGCTAGCGTTAATTCGCTTTGCCGCGTAAGGTTTCGAAGTTGTGCTAGCGTTAATTCGCCAAGCAAACTGAAGTTACCCTAGCGATGGTTGATTTTCATACGGCGCCAAATTCAAATTTCAATTGAAAATGGAAACTAAGCTTTGTGGGTTTGACACAAGCCTGGGAAACCTTCAAAACATCAAATAATTTTTTTATTTTGCCCTACAATGTGCCCACTGTATAGTTAAGTTTCCATGAGTTAGGAAATGTAGGGGGGAAGGAGGGGAGCCCCAAAAATTTTTTCGATCTTTTCCAGCCTATCACCCATAATATAGAAAAAACGCCAGCGTTTTTTGGGACTTAGAAAAAATTCTAACTTTTTTTGGAGCAATCCCTGGTCTGAGGTGGCGAAGGAAGTCTAGCGTAAAAGGTAGCGTTCAGAACAATGCGCGCGTTAGTGAATTTGCTTAGTTATGTCCGTTGCGCAAATTCACCAGGCGCAAGGGTGCAAAGTTACACTAGCGAAGTTACGCCAGCGTCCATTAGTGAATTTGTGAAGTAACGAAAATGCCCAACGCTAGCGAATTCACGCTAGCATTAGGCACTTTGGCGCTTAGTGAATTTCCCCCTTTAATTCAAACTCTCAAGAGACATTCAACATCAGAAGACATTTCTTTACTCAGTAACGTAATGTTCCAAACAAAACAGCAGAGGGAGCTGCTGTTTCAAATTCACTATATTAGCAGTGAAAAAACGTAATATAAATTGCAAAGGTGCTCAAAAATAACTTTTACATTAATATATCCATTTCAACGGGAGGGAACTCCTAAAAAATGTTTTTCTTTTATTATGGTAAAATTGACCCATTAACATCACAATTTATAGCATCAGGTTTTTTTTCTTAAAATTACTGGCGGCTGGGAATTAGTTTGAGGGTTCCTTTGTATTCAGTGGGCCCTATTCTTTGCTATTGGAAACAATTTCAGCAGAGCAGACTCGGTGGCACATTTGTACTTGCCACAAGTTGCTAAGGAGAATGCACAGACACAAGTTTTTGTTAATAGCATCACAGTAGTGTGGACAGCACAACAACTGACTTCCTTCAATATAAATTTCTCATGTCATGCCTTTACATTGACCGCCCCCAGGCCGGGCCGGGCCCCATTGCTATTGTACACTCATAAATAATAAGTCAAAGCCACAAAGCTTAGTTTCCATTTTCAACCCCCTTCCACATCCCTCACCAAAAACATTGCTCACATTTGTACTTACCCCCATGACCATGTGCACTTTTTCAAAGGTAAAATAGATGCTATCCACAAACAATTTGCTGACCCTGCAGAAATTCTGGATCTCAACCTTCTTAAGTATCCTCCATCCTTTTATTAACTCTTTCAATCTTGCCTGAAGTCTCTCAACTTCTCCATTCCTCTCCACCTAAAACTTGCATTCCCTTACTCAAGTTCTTACTCATATATTTACTGCATCACTGGCTTTCCCCTCTGTATATTAGCAGGTCTGTTTTAAGGCTAAAGGCTACACTGGTCCCATCCAGAGCTGGGCCAAACCTAGGCCCAGTGACGTAACTAGAGTGGGGCGGGCGGGCCCTGAGGGGGTGCGGGCCCTGGCCCAATCGCACCCTCTGCTCCCCCGGTAGTTACGCCACTGCCTAGGCCACCCTAGGCAACCCGGCTGGCCATTTCGCCCACCTCCATTGTGCGTGCTTCTTCGCACTCATAGTATGCAGAAGAGGGCCTAGAGTTATGTCCCTTCACTGTTGTGCCCTGGGCATGTGCCTCTTCTGCCTACGCCTAATTCTGGCCCTGGTGTCATCCTATCTGCCTAACTATTGCCTTGTCTCTCTCTTATTCTTAACCCATTATACTCCTCTAAACTCCCATTTACTACTACAGTCTCCTACTAACTAGTCTCCCAGACTCCCACCTCCCTTGCAATCAGTCTTAAACTCTGCTGCTAGAATCCTCCTGCTCTCTCCTTAGAGGGAACCTGTTCATCTCCTGGTAAAATTCCTATAACAGCTGCCTGTTAAGCATTTTAGTGCTTTGCATTTGTTCTTTTGTTTGCAAATAAGACCTTGTGTGCAATGATATTTCTATTTTTCACAGCGTTACATAGCTTTACATAGCTTTGAATATTCTGCCATCTAGTGGCCTATTATTTCCACACAGAAAAAAGATGCTGTTGACACAACTGATAAAAAGCCACATATCTGGCAATGCACTTTTATACTCCTTACGTCCTTAACACTTTGTATCTTTGTCAAAATCGACGTTAAAAATAAAAACCATTAAAATCTATGATAAAAACAAAAACAAATAGAGTAATACACTTCTCCCTCTTTCTAATGTGGTGATTTTGCATACAAGTCATTAGGGTCGAGGAGACTGCCTCATACAGATTTAAATAAACAAAAGGAATCCTGGGAATGAATTCCAAACAAGCTCCAAGAAAATCCCCTTTACATGGGTTTATCCTATAAGCTAAAGCTCACCTACTGGGTTTTTAAAGCAGAAGCCAGGATAATAGCTGATCAGATTCCCAACTACAGACCGGTTTCACCTTTCTTGAGGCTCATCAGTGGTGATTATAATTCAGTTCAGTTCATTAGTACTTTTGTGGCAATAGGAGGGAGCCATATTACTGCTGTGGAAACTGTTCTCTACTGGCATTAAAAAGTACCACTGTATGGGGTCAAAGTCAAGGCCTGATTCTAAATTTTTTTGCTGGAAACATTAAAGTGCTCATTTGGCTTTTTTTTTTATCACACACAGACTTGAGCATAAAAAGATAAAGATAAAGACTGGGTTACTTCTGCTGTATTAATGACAGTGTTGAAACGGGCATTTTCATTCCGCAGTGGAAAGTTAAGTAGTGTTTTCTTTCACCAGTTTACATGTTTTATAGTATAATATATTTGAAATAAATAAGGGGCCCTTCATGCATAATATGTCAGCTCAAGAGAGTTGCTGATTTATGGGAACTCTCTTCCAGCAGCAGTGAGCTACACATGTACAGACAGACATTACTAGCCGCCTACCTGAGGATCATGGGGGGGTGAAGTAACAACATCTAAAAAAACAATTAATTTGACATCCGTATCATATGTCAGCTCAGAAAACAATACATAACAAAGCAGAAAGGTCCACTGATGCTTATATAGAATTTCAAAGCCAAAAGGATGGACGGCACTCCTTTCAAGGAGGTAGCAAGCTTTTTGCAGGCTCCTACAAGGATCTAACGCCCTGTTAGTATAAATTATTATTCACAGGGAGCCCAAAATTTGTGTTTATGAATTTGCGAGTCCAAGCAACCCTAGGGTTAGTCCACACGAGGATATTCGGGGAGATTTAGTCGCCCGGCGACGAATCGCCTCTTCTTCTGGGCGACAATCTCCCCAAACTGCCTCCGTGTGTCTTCCCATCCGCTATAATGAAAAGTTGCCTGTGCTAAAGCACGTGCGGAGCTTCGTTTTCTGAAGTCGCCTGAAGTTGCCTCGCGAGGAAACTTCGGGCGACTTCGGAAATCAAAGCGCCGCGAGTGCATTATCGCAGGCGATTCTTCATTCAAGCAGGCAGATGGAAGGCAGTTCGGTGAGTTTGTCACCCTGCAGAAGAGGCGAAATCTCCCCGAATCTGCCCATCTGCCCCAACCCTTATAAGTGGGATGATGAGCGTATAATAAATTTCATCCCTATACTTGAAAAAAAATATGTTCTTATCATGTAAATTTACTTATGTGATTAACTGCAAATAAAAAGAAGCCACATGGGCTGTATATGTCTACAAAAAGCAACATTTTTATTTTGGATTGCAGTTTGCTGGAGGTGAATTCCTTTTGTGAATTTGTCAAAGGCAGCAAAGGATGGTGTAGCTCCCATTTTTTATTGATTTCCTCATGTTGGGGTCACCCTCTCCGTCTCTGTTATTTAGAGTATGTGGACATTTCACAAAATGATAATGGCACTTTTTTCTTTACTGAGTAGTAATCTGTAGCCTAAGAATCACTTGATGATTGAAGTGGCAGGCAGTGGGGAGACACATAGCTTTAACCCTTCCTGCAGGACAAATTGGGCCCCTGTACTATACACTTTGTGCCTGTTGACACTGTGGAAACTTGTAGATACAGTACCGCAACCCTGAATGTAATTCTTTGGATTCCCCAGTGGGGTTCATTAATAGGCGCAGCAGACATGTGGCAAATGTATCACATTTTGACTCAACAGACAAACTCATCAACAATTCTGGCAGACACAGTTCCCTGTGAGGCTGTAATTAAATAGAATTATGGTAAAAAAAAAAAACATGGTGATTTGCAACCAAAATTGCAGTTTACACGTTTGTAATGAGCCTCAGATCTTTGTGTTTGGGATATTGTACGGATCACATTACTCCCAAGTATTCTGACTTGTGTTAGGTAATTTAAGACACAGTCTAGATTTCCTTTTCACTTTTATGATGACAGCTGTAAATCTGATTCACCAGGTTAATGTAATAAAACACAGGGCTCCTGGCAGGCCTTGCCTCAAAAGATAATGTGAAGATGCTGAACTAGCAATGTAAATGCAGATAACAGATTGCAGAACTACACACACAATGTCAGTTCAGCATGTCCATCAGAAGGCTTATATCTGCTGTGTGGCTGCTCCATGTACTTGTCTTCACCAACTCCAACTGAAATAACATTTTTGGCACACAAATTATAAGGCCATAGATTTGGAGACATATGGAAACACAGACAGCTATGGATATAGTTTGTATAATAAGACAATTCCCACACTGACTGACTCCCACGCGTCTTCTTGGTCTCGTAGAAGATAGTTAAGAAACTCTGCACAAGAAAGAAAATGATTGACATAGAGAAAGAGAGGTTTCTTTAGCCTCACGTACAACAGAATATGTACACACATTCAAACTGTCATCCTGCAAGGACCATGCCTTTTTTTCCTTCAGTCTTTCCAACTTCTTTCCTGATGACGACCAACATGCAACTTGTTTTTCACTTTTTCCCTGTACTCTCATTCTGTTGCATTGGCCACTTTGTATTCCTATTACAATCTCTGTCTCCTGTTGCTTCTCCTCAGCCTTTCTTTTTCCTTTTTCACCTTCCAGCCTTTTTCTTACTGTACTTACGGAGTACTGTGCTATTCCCTGCCTGCTACAGTGGCATCTACTCAGGAACGATCCTGGCCCTTCCGCCGCCTGAGGCAGCTTGCAGTTGCTGCTGCCCCCTCCCCCATACGCTTACCTTTTTGCGCTGGAGGGGGTCCACGAGGGTGGCAGAGAGGGCCAGGACACTAGCGCAGAGAGCCTGCCTCTAATATAACAGGCAAACGTTCTTCTTATTTCATGCCATCAGAGTGTCGATGCTTACATTGTATCTCAGTCCTCAGTTGAGTTCTTACTTTTTCTCACTCTGTAAGCTCTGTGGCTGCCACATCTTCTTCTACAACATTCCAGTAATTAGAGCCAAAAGATTGGATACCAACAGGTGCAAAGCTGCTGCACAGGTGCCTTTATTCACCGTGTGTGACGGTGAATAAAGGCACCTGTGCAGCAGCTTTGCGCCTGTTGGTATTCTTTCCCCAAACTCGTTTGCATTACTGGATTTTGCTTTGGATGGAAGCAGGGGTTCAATATACCTTTAAGAATACAGCCTAAAGGGTAATTATACCAGTTCTCTATATTCATTCGAGCCAAAAGGTCAAGGTGACCTGGAGCTCATGACGGGTTCTTCTGCCACAGCTGTAATTTGCTATGTATGTTACTGGACCATCCATTTCCATTAACAGCCACTTTTCATCTATTGTACCAGATCTACTATCCTCAAGTCATTGAGTTATCAATTAATAGGTTATGACATGTGTTAGCGTTGCTCTTTGAGCCCAGAGTTAGCAAAGTCTGATGTGTTGGCTGCTAGTGTTTTCTCCATAGTTTATGTCATTGTTGCTATTGCACATTAGAGCACAAGCTTTTTCAGCAGAGGCACTGGCCTGGGAGTTAAAATGAAAAATAAGCCCAGTGAATGGTAACCTTCTGAGCTTCAAATGATCCCTTCCATTATTTGTAAGTAGTATTCACAAGAAGTGTATTTCATAGCTTAGCATAAGCCTAATATCTCCCTTACTATTTAAAGCTTCTGTGCACATTTAAATACAAGAGGTCAGCACGGTATATAAGGTGCATGCCACTTGGCAGTTACTCCGGGCCAGACTTAAAGCACAAAGTTCATGTAGACAGCACCATACAGGAAAAATTAAAAATCCTTTATTGTAGATAGGGCTTTCTTAGACAAAAACTTTCAGGCTTACAGGAAAAGCTGTTGTAAGCCTGAAATGTCGCTGTATTTTTATCTAAGAAAGCCCTATCTTCAATAAAGGATTTTTAATTTTTCCTGTATGGTGCTGTCTACATGAACTTTAAGCTTCTGTGCACACTTGTATTACAGATGACGTAGCCACTTTCTGAGTAAAGTTAAGGTACACGTAAAGTTTTTCAGCTGCTGGAGGAACTCCCAGTACTGTACTAAATATGCCTAGCTGGCTAATGGCTAATACTAAAAAGAAGAATAACCCAAAATAATACAAAATGAAAATCAGGTGAAAATTGTTATCTACATTATACTAATGTAATAAAGGTGAGCAACCTTTGTATATGGGTCCAGCAGTGCCTTAAGGTGGCCATACACGGGCCGATAAAAGCTGCCGACAGACCGTGTCGGCAGCTTATTGGCCCGTGTATGGGGGCCCCCGACGGGCTTCCCCGATCGAGATCTGGCCGAAAGTCGGCCAGATCTCGATCGGATGGGATTAAAAATCCCGTCGGATCGCGGCCGCATCTGTTCGTTGATGCGGTCCCGCGATCCGACCGCCCGTTTGGTGAACGCTAGGATCCGATCGTTGGGCCCTAGGGCCCACGATCGGATCAGCCCGATATTGCCCACCTCAAGGTGGGCATATCGGAGGGAGATCCGCTCGTTTGGCGACATCGAGCGATCTATCCGTGTATGGCCACCTTTAGAGGCATGGGAAGCAATGCCGGGCAATGCCCCAGGAAACCCGGCCAGCCACATTGCAACCCCCCCTCTGTGAGCGTCTGTACTTAAACAAGGAAATGCCTGCTACTTCTCCACGCTGCCTGTTATTCACATGAAGAGAAAATACCTGTCACTGCTCGTAAATACGATTTTCAGTCAAATCTTCTAGTAACCTGCACCATTAATTGTTCAAATTAATTTGGACACTGGGCTGTTTGTCTAAACAATTGGGGTTGTTCAGCTTTAAGTAAACTTATGTGATAGAATGGCTAATGCTAAGCATTTTTTTTTAATTTTTTTAATTATTTGCCTTCTTCTTCTCCTGACTCTTTCCAGCTTTCAAACGGGGGT
Organism: Xenopus laevis; assembly: GCF_017654675.1. NCBI lineage: Eukaryota > Metazoa > Chordata > Amphibia > Anura > Pipidae > Xenopus > Xenopus laevis. The sequence goes on from NC_054378.1 coordinate 44,292,735, forward strand.
CACTGACCCTATCTAAAAACATATGCTCTGCAAGGCAACACATTTATTTTATTGCTCCTCTTTCTATTCATATCAGTGCATGGTTACTAGGGTAACTTGGACTAAAACTGCAAACAGGAGAGCTGCTGAATAAAAAACAAAATAACCCAAAGTAATACAAAATGAAAGCCAGTTGAGGATTGTCTTAGACTATCAGTATTTACATTATACTAATGTTCATTTTAAAGGTGAGCAACCCTTTAAGTCTACTTCTTCATCACCTCTCTTTGTTGTTTAGATCTGTGCAATTTAGCAAAACTGAAATTGTAGACATGTTTCATACCTTCCAACTGTCCCGTTTCCTGTGGGACAGTCCCAATTTTGAATAGCTTAGCCCGCAGTCCTGGGTTTCTTACTAAAATGTCCTGAGTTTCTCTTTCATCTCCTGCACTGATGCCAGAAAAAGTTTCTGAAACTTAAAGGAACAGTAACATCAAAAAATGGAAGTGTCCTAAACTAATGAAAATATAATGTACTGTTGTGCTGCACTGGTAAAGCTGGTGTGTTTGCTTCAGAAACACAACTATAGTTTACATAAACAAGCTGCTTTGTAGCCACAGGGGCAATCATGTTAAGCTGAAAAAGGAGAAAAGGCACAGGATACAGAGCAGATGACAGAGAAGCTCTGTAGTATACAATGTCGATTTTTCTGTTATCTACTATGTGTCCTGTGCTGCTGTGTTGCCCCATGGCTACACAGCAGCTTGTTTATAGAAACTATAGTTTTGCCATTGCAGGGTACCACAATATTATATTGTCTTTCCTGTAAAACACGTTCATTTTTTGGTATCACTGTTCCTTTAATTAAAATAAGAGGCTTTTTGGCAGAGAGCCTAAAAACAACCAGTGCGTGCACTTTGATACATTTGTAACAACGTAAGATAAGTAAAGATACGAGTGTTACAATTTAAGGTAAGCAGGTCTCTTGGAAGTACTGAGACTAGCAGCTTAAAGGGCAATTTCACCTTCATTAGCAAAACTGTTATAACACAAAATATGGCCCTAAAACTCCCAGAAATGTGTTTAATATCCTGCCAAATGTTGCAAAATGGACATGGTAATTAGAGGGCGTGCCCATAAAATGACCGCGGTCAAGTTTTTTGCCACGTTACATGCGCCATGTCTTTTTAACCCTTTTTCAGATGTTGGGAGGTATTATGTTTCCTACCAAGCTTTGGTTCCTACAGCAATTACTTTTACTGCTTTAAGTGGAGCCTGCCATTCACAAGAAAGGAATCCACCTGCAAACGGTGGTGAAAATGTATCCCTTTTACTAAGTTATTGTCTACAAAGGCAAGCAAATAGCATGTGCAGGCAGTTTGGCAAAAGAGGGATCTTCAGTCTCCTAAACTTATCTAAATTATTTACCTGAAGATCAGAACGTCCTCAGCATAGGCCTTGATTATAGAGGGTGGTAGAAAGGCCCCACTCTCTGCAGCCCCCTGATATGGCAGCTCTGCATGTCTATATGATTGATACAAGCAGGAGAACAGTGACTTGATAATGCTTTTCACGTCTCTCTGATACTTGAAATCTGCAAGTTGCTTTACTGGTCAATGAATTTAAGGCCCATACACGATCTGCACAGGAGACATCTACCCCTGATCCTCAATATTATTATGGGGAATTGCTTAGCATTTAGCAGAAGAATCATTGCCTAGAGCAGAAAACATTTTTATTGACCTATACAAGCATTTTATAATTTCTCATATAAATCACCCGAGGCTCAGTATCCACTTTTCAACCTCTTCTGGCTGATATACCCATTCATATCCTTTTGTGCCTAGCGGCTTGCTCACTGCCAATGGCATTTAGATCTAACACTAAAGGCTCTAGGTTAAGAAACTCATTTTATGGAATTAAAAAGCAATTTTCCAATTGACAGAGGTAGCCAATTAAGCAGCAGCAGATTTAAAATAATTAGCCACAATGTCATTGTAATGCTGCGGGGTGACATTACATTCTTTTTTGTACATACATTTACTGCATGCTTTTCACAGTGAGCCAATGTTAAGGACATCTAGAATTCCCCAAAGAAAGGATTTCAAAAATATTGTTTGTGTATTTTAATTTCCCCCTTTTCCCCCCGTGTTTTTCATTGTCTATTCTAATTTAATGGTCGACTCTTATTTCCTTACTTCAAAACTGAAAGATGACACTGTATACAGAGAATGTCTGGCTCTTACCTATAACAAACCATATTCTGGTTGCATCAGGGGATAATGCATTGCTGTAATGCTAATGTCACATTAAGGGGAAATAATTCCAAATTCCATTTTGTGAAAACTGATATCAATGCAAGCTTTGTATCATTCTAAAACCCTTTGTATGCGCCAGAAAGGGGGACTTTGTGCAAATGTCCATGCACAGGCTACACACTTATACACGGTAAGAAGGGAGGGGGAATGTGAGGAGGACAGTGACATCAATGTGCATTAATAACTGTGTGCATAACTTAAGTGCAGAAATAAAAGTGCAAGGGTTTGCTGCACCTGAAGCATAGAGGTGAGGAAGGAAAAAGGATAGACAGCTGAAAATCTTAAATTAGTTTATAATGTATATGGATGTTTTAATAAAAAAAATAATTTAGGTTTCATGTTGAATTTGTAAATGACTTTTATTATGCAACTTTCTATGTCTTGGTGACAGATTGCCTTTAAAAGAACAATATACCCCCTTCGTGACAGGAGGTTATTCCGTTGGGCTCATGTAAAAACTTTTCGAAGAGTATTTCGTTACAAACATTTGATTCCACAGGCTGAATTGAAACCATGTTAAGGTGGCCATACACAGAAAGATCAATATGTATTAATCAGAGTGGATCTGGGTCCAATTTGGCCATTCACATGCTGAATGTCTTGAGTGGGCTCCATACATTGGGCCAATAACCTGCCAACTTGGTCTGGAAAGACAGAATAGGCATCTTATATTGATCTGTGCATGGCCACCATTACTTGAACACACCAGTTATCACCAGCCTTAGGCTCACAGTGTGATGCAACCCCAACCTTGCATGTTTCATGTTGTAAAGTGATGGATTTTGACACTAAAAGTCCATCTGCTTTCGATAGTGAGTGGTGCATAGAGAAAGAGTGACTTCAAATTCCAGAAATCAAGTAAAGCAGGCTAGCACACACAGCTAGTTAAACTGGGGTCATACCCCTGGTGCGTTTATTGCGTCACAACGTTTCGGGGGCATTCCCCCCATTCGTCACCTGTTATGAATCAGTACCACTTCTCCCTCCAGAACCCATGTACCGTATATACTCGAGTATAAGCCGAGTTTTTCAGCACCCAAAATGTGCTGAAAAAGTCTGCCTCGGCATATACTCGAGTCAATGGGCTTCCGCCTATAGTTAGCTGCCTGCTGCCAGTACCTTTGGTTGGAGTCGAGGACCCTGCTATGCATTCCCGCTGGCGACTGGCTGCACTGTGCCTGCACGAAAAATTCTACGTTGACTGCAGCAAACGTAATGCTGTCCTCGCATGCGCATTCTATTACGCGAGGCTATAATGATGGATCGCAATCTGGACTGGTACTGTCCGTGTCTGCACACCCTTAGGACCACATCATGGGGGCCCCAGGTCCTAAAGGGCCCCCACCATTGCTGCTGGCCAGTACCTGCCTGGAGCTGAGCAGATCCAGGAGCTACAAATCTGCTCCTGACTCCTAGCGTCCGGTAAGTGTGACTTACAACTGTCCCAAGTTTGCACGTACTTGCGCTGGTTGCCGCTTTCTCTTGTCCCACTCAGGTGGTGCGGGGCTTGGGGTGACAGAAAAGGGGGCAGGCTGGAGCACTGCTAGAAAAGTGGCACGCCAGCAGCTGTGTGTTAAGGAGCACTAAAGGGGAAGCACTGACCCTGTGCACCTAGGTTCTCCTGTCACACACCCGCACAGTGTGCCCGCTCACACTCCTGTCTATAGGAGGCTGGCGCTCTCACAGGCAGTCCAAAGCCCAGTCCATAGCAGCAGCAGCACCCTCACTTACACCAGAGCCCTTAGGGGTGGGATAGTGAAGGAGAAGGAGGAAGCCAACAGAAAACCAGGAAATTCTAGCGTGGCTAGTATGGTGCAGGAGCGTGTGTTCTGCTGAAGATGTCCTAAAATGCATTTCTCACCCCTAGGCTTATACTTGAGTCAATAAGTTTTACAAGTTTTTGTAGGTAAAATTAGGTACCTCGGCTTTTACTCGGGTCGGCTTATACTCGAGTATATACGGTAACTGATCTGTTTAGCTTTTCTCTCCCAGTTACCATCGTAATGGATTGCCAGAGCTTCTCTCCTTCAGCTGTTCTCTTTATTCCTTTATTCCCAAGTCTTCTTGTCATTTTGTAACCCTTTGTAAGGAAACTTCAGGCTATTTTGGAAAGTAGCTGTGCCGTTTATGTTTACCCACCAGCAGAAGGCAGGACATTTTGTCCCAGCAAAAGGGAAGATTTGTAGTCAAGTTTAATTGTAGGTGACAAACTTTCCCATGTCAATACAAAATTCCTCAGCACACCACTTACTTGATTTTCAAGGGTGCATACACTTCCTGGCTGCTTCGGGAACCAAGTAGTATCCAGGGACTTTGTATGGCCAATGCCTTTTCATTCCATTTATTGCAGCAGAAAAAACAGCACAAACTATTACCCCCTTCCTTAGGTGCAATTCACACTCAATAAAACCATATATAATACATTCCTTACTATGTAACACCATCATGTGATTGAATGTGAAAATTATTTTAAAGAAATCTTATCCCGGTGGGGGTTGGCGGGGACGCCCGCCATAATGTCACCTAGACACGTCACGGCTTAGTTAAAGAGCTCCAGGAGGATGCCTGTTTGTGTTTTTAAAGATGCTTGGAAATGGATGTTTTTTTATCTTAACACTACCCGTGGTTATTACGGCTCCTGTCTATCTACTATTACTTTGGACGTTGTCAGTGTGCCTGGAGCGGAGTCTGGCTGACAGAGGGCCACCACGAGGGTAGACGCGGACCAGTCACGTGTGAGTAACTTGTATGCGTATATCTGTTTTTTCTGCTGCAATAAATGGATTTAAAAGGTATTGGCCATAGGTGTGCTCCTTCCATACAAACGTTCCCATATGACATTGCCATAACGGTATTGGTACAATGCTTGGGTAACCAACAGAGCAATTGTTCTGAGCAAAACATCTTGATAAAGAGAGAGTCCCCTTTATTCATTAAGAAACCCAGATAATATTTGACTTAAAATGTAATATATGTTTCCCTCTAAAGAAAAGTCAAATAAATGACTGGTATTTCTATTGAAGAAAACACATCTTGTTTTCCCAGTAGCTACACAGACTTTTGTATTGTGTTTTTAATTTGATCTGGTTTACGCAGAAATACTGTAACAGATAAACCCATTGTCTACAAAGAATTAAATAACTGGCTGATGAGTGTAAACTGAAGAAGATAAGAAATGTTATTGGAAATAGGAAACAACAGCCATTTTTATAGATAGCAATGACCACATTTATATATATCGGATATTTAACTGCCTCTGGTATATAAAATGATTCCTAGCAATATAAGGGGTTAATAATGTAGAGAAGTATTTTTCTCTTCTATATTCTAAATGGTAATTACTTTAATACTATATAAAAAGAATATAGTGCAATTTAAAGTTATATATAGTTATTACAAGGCTACCTCAGCAAGGTTTATTAATGTGAGACTGTAATGGGCCCAGGCCTGAGCTTCCCAGTGTCCGCTGTATCATGTCTCCTTTCAATGTGAAGCTAAGAATGAAGAGGATATTCTCTCTGGTCAAAACCACTGCTGTAATCTTAGCCTTGGGATTTTACACCCATTCTAAAAGATATCATTTAGTTGCTGTATTAGTAGCTCATGGTGAGATTTAAACATAAAAGTCAGTAGTGATGAGCAAATTTATTCTCCATTCGATGCCGGTTTATCCTTATAAACACTGGGCAAATTTGTACCTGGGTAGTTACCCTTGGTAACCAATCAAATATTTGCTTTCATTGTACAACTTGCAGCTGGAAGAAAAGGCCAGTCATTTTTTGATTGGTTTTCTATGGGTTGCTGCCCATGGACATATTTGACAGTGTTTATAAATAAGTACTGTAGCCTTCTGTCTGCATGAAAAGTGAAGCTGCTCCTCCAGTCAACCATGTTTGGATTGTATTGGAAGTAGAGAACCTAGACTGGTTAGGGTGAGATGGGCTAAAAGGGACCAAAAAATTCTTCATGTGCAAGACACGTCACTGTCTTTGCTATTCTGTATTCTAATTAAGATTGCCGTTTTCTGTCCCCTGCCTGTTCCTGGCTATCCTACATTCTGAATTCTGACCCTTTGCCTGATATCTGACGCCGATTCTGACTGAACCCTCTGCTTTGACTTCCTGGTTTGACCCTTGCCTGCCTGACTACGTTAACTCTCTACCTGCCTCGACCCAGCCTGATCTGATTACAATTTTTGTCTCATGCCTTGTACTGTGACCTTCTGCCCAAAGACTCTTGCTTTACAGTTGTGCCCCTCTGCTTGTCTAGAACCCTTCGCCTCGCACCTCTCGTTTTAAGACCTGGCGGCATCTGAGTAGCTGAGGGTTCCTCCTGAGGCCAAAGGCGGCTGCTGCAGGCGGAAGCACGAGCCGAGACCAGGGTGCTTGGCATCGGTTATAGATTTAGGGTGCCAACCATTACACTTGAGCTTGTGTCATACTCATATACATAGCACTGCCACAAACAAGAGATTAACTTTCACATGTGACAATATGAGCAGAGACATGCAAATGACTCCTTTATGTCCCTTCCTGGTCACTACATCATTCGCTTCTGGCTGTGAAAAATGTCCATGTTTATGACTCACATAGGGGTAGGAAGGAATGTGTCAGAAGATGCTTGCCGGGATGCAAGTGCTACATGTATGACATTTATATGCATTTTCATTAGTGCCCATCTTTGCACCTAGTGCTGTATACAACATTGTTATAATACAGAACAGTGATTAATGAGCCTTACAGACTGTTGCTAAGGACAGAATATTTCATGTAAGGAAAGCACTTTGACACTTTGTACTGAATAAATACAAGCATTTTTTGGTGAAAGTACAGTAAAGTAAATATACACTAGACATTACTGAAAAGTTATTTAAATCATAGGGTCCAGATGGTCCTCTTCAAGTAATTATAATTGTGCAGAGAGAGAACATACAGTATTTCAAACATTTTCAGTAACCCTTGTAAGTGATTTCCCTAGAATTCTTTGTATTTAGTAATCATACTGTCTGTAGAATGCAAATATTCCTCTTAGAAATTAACATATAGATTACACTGAAACAGGAACAAGTTGCTTGCCCATGTATAACTTGTCTCTGCAACACAAGAGATGGATTAACTCTGAAATCACCTTCTTTATTGTCATCTTGACTTCTTGCTTTCCATTATTTCTAAACTGTTATGCTTCAACTGTAAAGGGTCAAATGCAGATCATAACGCGGGGCAGCATTTCAGCCTTTATAGTTCTATATTGTTAGAAGGCTAAGGTCACCTTAAATCACTTTTTACCATCTAACAGACATAGGTGGGGGATGTTCAATCAATTAACAGGTGAAGAAATGGTCAATCCTAGAACCTTCTATGGCCCTTGAACTTGAAGCGAAGCCCTCTTTGTGCCGTAAGTGAATATGACATGAGATCTGCTGTAAATCTGCCAGTAAGTTGTGTTGACTTATGCTATAGAACACTTTACAAGGTGGCTGAGCAGGTATAGCAGAGGTGTAATTTGCAACTTGTAATTTTTGACCGTGTATTTACTTTTTCTTGTTTTGTCAAAATATGAAAATTAAATTATTAAAATGAATAAAACGATGCTTACATTCATATAAACTTAGACGAGATCAATAACAGGTAGATGACAATGCACAATATATGTCATTGAGGACTTCCTCATATGGGATCTCTTCCATCCACTCTTGCTACAGGCCCATCTGCATGTACCCTCCATTAGAAATTCAGGGCCACTGTGCTTCAATGATGCAGTTACCTATAACAGGGGCCTCAGACAAGGCTGGAAAACGAAGGCAGCATTCGACAGCACCACAAGTACCTAAAAGGCAATGTGTCTGTGTAGAAACAGAATTGAAGGGCCGTTCAATCCCCAGATAGGCTGTGTATCCTGCCATGCAGCCTGGCTGGTGATGCTATCTCTCCTGAACAGCCAGCAAATGTGGCCAGCAATCACATAGCAAGGGCGATTCCAGCAAGGGTTTTGGGGAAAGAGTTGTTCCTCGTCTGCATGCATTACTACCTACTTTTTTCAGTGATACTGTATATACAGAAGGGGTGAGAGAAGGGTGCCACATGGATGTCTTCTGGAATGACTCTGAATTGTGTGTAAAGTGTACAGGTCTTTTTTGTGCATTATAGTGCATCATGCAACCAGTTTTAAATCTGACACAGGATGTACAGCACCGAAAAAATTGCCAACCGTACACAAAGCCTGTGTCTACTCCTGTGCAAGGACCTCTGTAAATAGCCCCTTATGTCCTCTCTAAGGAACATAGGGTTCCCCTTTGGCTTACTGGAACTTTATGTTATGTGGCATAGATGCATGATACAATGTACAATATATATGGAGCCACACACACCCAAATATATACAGTTGGGGCGCTAACCCCATTTATTATTCCATATAAGCTACTCTGATACTTTGGTAGAATAATAAAGGGGTAAACTCCCCAACTGCATATATTTGAGTGTGTGTGGCTCCATATATATTGCGCACTCGCCAGCTTGGACCACCAGTGCAGTGAATGTGAATAGGCAGGTGTGCGGTGGATCAGCTGTATTTAATAGATGCATGATATCCATTCTTACAGAGTAGTGACAAACATAACTAAAATTTCTGATATGATAAATTGCTCCACTAAATAAATATTTAGTTCTGTTAATAATATAATTATTAAACTGCTGCTGTTCAATGATGGGCAATTTTGTCCCGTTTTGCTTTCCCCAAAACAGCGAAAAATTTGCGAAACGTCTAGTTTTTGATGCCGAAACGCTGCGAAAATGCACCAGTGTCCAAAATGTATTCACCAGCAGCGAAATGTGGTAATTCGCCACAAATTTGCGCCTGGCAAATAAATTCGCCCATCACTACTGCTGTTCACAGTCCTGGATGCCACATGTTTTTTTTAGCAATTGCATATATTTTGAATCTTTAGGGTCAGGGCACACAGGCAGATTTGGGGAGATTAGTCGCCCGGTGACAAATCTCCTTTTCTTTGGGTCAACTAATCTCCCTGAACTGCCTCCCCTGCCTTCCCGCTGGCTAAAATGAAAATCGCTGGCGGGATGGCACTTGGAGCGATTTATTTTCTGAAGTTGCCCAAAGTTGCCTCACGAGGAAAGTTTGGGCAACTTCGGAAAACGAACCGCTCCGAGTGCCATCCCGCCTTAGGGTCAGATTCGGGGAGATTAGTCGCCCACAACAAATCTCCTCTTCTTCAGGGTGACTAATCTCCCCGAATTGCCTCCCCTGCCTTCCCGCTGGCTAAAATAAAAATCACCAGCGGGATGGCACTCTGAGCGATTCATTTTCCGAAGTCTCCCAAAGTTTCCTCGTGCGGCAATTTTGGGCGACTTCAGAAAATGAATCCCGCCGGTGATTTTCGTTTCGGCAGGGGAGGCAGTTCGGGGAGATTTCTTGTCTGGTGACTAATCTCCCCAAATCTGCCTGTGTGCCCTGACCCTAACAACTAAATAAAGATAAGGTGTTTTTAATTATATGCCAGGTCCGAGAGCTGTTTACACATACTGTCTCATAATCATTACAAAAAAAAAAAAACGCCAGAAAAGCTATTATTCCCAATCACACCATGGGAAACCATCTTTGGGATGTGTCCATGAGGGCAGGAACAAGAAAACATGGCACTTAAATTGGCTTGTGGCTGGATAATGTACAATCTGTTTTATTATTCTGCTTGTAACAGGCAACATCTATTTAATGTATAAATAATAATGAATTTGATAGATTTATCTAACAGAGTCCCTTGGCGCATTCATTATTAATGTATTTCTCATTTGCAGGATTTGGAAGCTGCTCGTTACCACATGCTGCTGAAGAACACATTCCTGCCTTGCTGGTTTTTAAAGCACTTTTTATATCAGAAAAAAAAAACAAAACAAAAAAATAAAATAAGCCAATAAGCCATTTTCAGCACCTTTTCATTAGGGGGTACTGTATGCACATTTAGTTATTAGGAATGATAACATGTTGCTTGATGGTTTTTGTGTATGATTTAGCCTGAAATAGTATTATTTTATTTTTCTGTATTTTGCCAAGTGTATATCATTAACTTTATTAATTATTTAAGCAATTGTTTTACAGTGCATATTTGGGATGTGATCATCAGAAATAGAAGGCACAGAGGGAATTACCCATAAGAAAGGAATAAGCGATACCTATAACAGCAGATTTTTGGAGAGTCTTTGCATGCATGAAGGGGATGTCCCAACTGAAGCCATGTAAGGGGCAGCATCAGGGGTGCTTCGCCAATGAGGCGAGTTGAGGCTGTCGCCTAAGGCGGCAGCGCCCCACTAGGTACCAGGGGCAGCAAAAATGCTGCTCCTGGTACTTTAAGAGCGAATTCCCGGGGGAGGGGGGCAGCAGCAACTGCTACTGCCTCAGGCGGCGGAGGGGCCAGGATCGCCTCTGGGCAGCATTAGAGTAATTGAATGTTCATATATTATCTCCTACTTCTGTGCCTAAAGACTTTTACCTCCCCCCAATCTTTCTCTTTCCCCTGGGCAGACTCTAGATGAGTAGTAATTTCAGAATATTATTATATAATAAAGTAATATATTAAGTAACTCAGATAATTAATAAATGGTATGACATTTGTAATACATCGTATTTAGAGACTTAGATTATTTGTTTTAGTGATTATTCATGATAGTTTTCCTCTACTTCAGGTCTCCAGTACTAAAGTAATAACAAATGTATGGTGAGGTATTTGGAGAACAATGGTGTGATTGAATCCTTGGTCGGTCCATCTAGATATTCCTTAATTCACTTTCTTCACTATTTATTTATTCATGTATTTGGGCTAATGAATTTGGCTGTTAGTATATATGGTATGGCTGGGGTGAGCCACAGGTCCCTTTAACGGGAACTTAAGAGTGGTTACTTTTGTTTTTATATTTGTACTGATATTTTTCTAAAAACTGTGTTTTATTATAAGGAGGCACTTTCTTGTTACGAGTCGATATTAAAGACATATTGTGTAAAAACAAGAATCTGCTAGTGCATTATACCATTCTAAATAAAGAAGGAATGTGCTTAAAAAGTAGTGTTCCAGTTCCAGTCTGATTTATTGTGAAATTCCCTCAAACCCCTACTAGCCCTGCCCATCATTTCCAATTCCTGCTGCCTCCTTTCTAATGCTGTGCAGAGGAGCCAACGGCACTCCTCACACTGCACTGTAGGATAGGGACCAATCAGCAGCTAGGCTGACCTGATAGGGAACTGAAGCTTGTCTTTGCCTTTGTGACTTCAGGGCAGTGATTGGCTATCCCCCTCCTAATATGCTTCTGTCAGGGACTGTTAGGACATGTCCATCCCTCATATGAAACTTGGAGAGCCATGTTAACAGATCTATAAGGAGCTCCCATAAAGGGGAAATTTTTAAAGATTACATTATTTTTTAGCAAGAAAACATACCACTCATGCAAATGCATGAGAAAAAACAGCTTTGACTCCAATGCATTGAAGCATGAAAAACTAAAAAAATTAATGCTGATTGACTACAATGTATATGATGAAAGAAAAAATGCCCATTGATACAAACGCATTCGAAGCAAGAAATAACGCAGTTGCATTTATCATTATTAATGACTAAAATTGTATTTGGACATGTAGGGGCAGATTTATCAAGGGTCGAATTTCGAGGGTTAAAAAACCCTCGAAGTAAAATCCTTTGAATTCGAATATCGAATTCGAAGGATTCTAGTGCAAAAGGTTTGAACGATCGAATAAAAACTATATGATTCGAACTATTTTAAGCGATCGATCAAATGATTTTTATTTGATCATAAAAAGTGCCCAAAACCTATCTACAATGTCCCCATAGGCTAACATTCAATTCAGTAGCTTTTATTTGGCAAAGTATTGAGTCAATGGATTTTTTTTAAAGAGACAGTACTTCAATTATCGAATGGTTGAACGATTTTTACTTCGAATCGTTCAAATCATTCCATTCGATCGAATTTGACCAATTCCAAGTACCCAAAAAATTACTTCGAAAATTCTAATATTTTTGGATTCGAACTATTCACTCGAGCTTAGTAAATCTGCCCCTTACAGTGGAAGTTATTTTCGTCTGTAATTTACCCACCCACTTAGATTGTTGACTCTCTTTCGATTTGTTTCTTTAATACTTGGCAATTAATCTTTAATGTAACTGTATTTTCTATTCATTTATTGTTCTGCTGTTCAGTGATGTGTGCATACAGTTATAAACTAAAAATATACATACATCATGCCTCCCAATTGTCCCGTTTTCTGCGGAACAGTCCCGATTTTGACAGCTCAGCCCTGAGTCCTGGGTTTCTTACTGAAATGTCCCGACTTGCTCTTTGATCTCTTGCACTGACTCGAGAAAAATATACAGTTTCTGAAACGTAATTAAAATATGAGGCTTTTTGGCATAGAGCCCAGAACAGCCAGCAGATAAACCTTTGTAACAATTTATGATAAGCAAAGTAACTATATAAGATAAGCAAGTCTCTTGGGAGAACTGAGATTAGCCGTTTAAAGGGCAATTCACTTTCATTAGCAAAACAGTTATAACACATACAACATTGCACTAAAACTCCCAGAAATGTGTTTAAACTTTCATAAGGGAAATCATTTATCGGCTCAGTCCCCAAATAAAGTTAAAGTTAACTGCTCACCCAGCGCAGAATAGGACCCAGGTGTAGAAACCCTGGGTCTATCGTTGAAGGGTGTAGTTTTAACCAGTACACAGCATTGAAGTTTCAATCACAGCAATCTTTGTATATATGAGAACTCACCGAACTTGCAGGGTGGCCCGGGTGCAGCGCCCCGAACCCGTAGCTGGGGGAGTAATTCAACGTAGATAGCGAAGAAGCACGCACTCCATGGACCAATGGATATAATAAAAGATCTTTATTGGAACAGCTAAAACAATAAACCTTACGCGTTTCGTATCCGAAGATACTTAGTCATAGGCATAATTGAAAACAGCCGTGAACTGACATTTAAACAAGTAAAAAGGATATGACGTACAAATCAGTGATCCTGAATTTTAAACCTAAAATTTAAATTGTTTCAGCTGAAATGAAACCTCTACTCTTATCAATTCAAATCATTGCACACAGTTCTAAATTAATTTATGAAACCATTATTGAGACAATTTTTCTTGAAATATTTTATAAGACTATTTTTTAAGACCATCTATTATATATAACAAGACGGAATGCTGAAAATACTAGAAATAATAAATCGTGAATTGCATAATTTTAACCGCTTCAAAATCGGCATCTGATTCAAGAATATTCGTTTGCGTCGTGGAACTCATATTGAATAAACATGGACTCGTATCACATTGTATTCATATCGTTATAAAACATTAAAAATTAAAGAAAGGAAGAACGGGGATGTAATTCAAGTTAAATTACCACAATAAGGCTCAGAAAATAGCGATTAAACGAGCGTCATTAATATCCTGATGTCTACCGGTTGGATTGAAGTGTTAAAGTCTGATCCATTACCAAATTCGTTATGCTTCTAATCGAAGTGCTATACCAAATTTAACTACATTAATCATGAAACAAGTTCCCCAAAACTTAGTGTATTTATACGAAAAATTAAATTTCAATAAATAAATAAATAAATAAATAGATGGCTCTATTCTTATATGCATAAATACTAAAGTGCTAATAATAGGTTAAGTCATAATAATATCAATGACCTTAGTGAATAGAATCTCATATATATCTAAAGTGCAATTAACATTTTTTTTAAATAAAATAATATATTCCATTTTATTCATTTAATCTAAATTTTAATTATACTCTAAATATGTGTCCAAAATAATAACACAATTGGTGCTCATGTGTCAATCCATCAAATTTCATATCATTTTATTAAAGTGTTTTATATATAAACTTCATGTGTTAATTGATTTTCAAATTTTCAAATTTTTAAATTTTTAAATTTCTAAATCTCCAGAGTGATTAATTTCCCATATGCCTATATCAAATCACTAATTCATTTTATAAACTTACTCAAAACAATCTATTTTATAACCACATAAATCATATATCGTGCTAAAACCTTATCTCATGGATTCATAGTACTTCATATCTATCTAACGTATCAATTACATCCAAAATCTAAAATATTAACCACGGATTCAAATCAATCTACAATCGACCAATGAACAAAAACCTATTTTCATTTTATGCGTGGTATTATGCAGAAATGTGTTTAAACTTTCATAACCTGCCAAATTTTGTAAAATGGACATGGTAACTAGGGGACGGCACAGGTATTTTTTTCACTCTTTTCATTTTTTCAAATGTTGGGAGGCATACATACATACATACAAGTTAAGTAAGAGTGACTACAGATCCAGCAGCTGATTTTTATTGTAAGAATCATTCCAGGCTGTGTGTAAGGTGGAAAACTCTGGACAATATGTCGGTATCAAGTAGACTTTGAAAGGATGTGAATTATGGCAGTGATCTGGCCAGCTCTGACGTAGTGTGGGTGTGCTGGAGACCTTGCAAGACCTAATACGATACAATGAAGACACCACCTGACATGTCTTTCTCACTAAGTAGGACCTTTTATGTAGGCATTAGTAATTGGAAGAGAGCAAATGTAATACAACTGCTATAGCTAGAGGTAAGCATACTAAGGGCTCTTACTCACTGGCGTTCTGACCTGCGCTCCCCTGCGTTCCGTTTTTTGGCGTTCAGCCGCAGGGGAGCGCAGGAATAGACGCATGTCATTATTTCAAATGGGGCTGTACTCACTCAGGCGCATGTAGGCGCCGAACGCAGGTTGAGACGCAACATGCTGCATTTTTCCTGCGTTCGGCGCCTACACACGCCTGAGTGAGTACAGCCCCATTTGAAATAATGACATGCGTCTATTCCTGTGCTCCCCTGCGGCTGAACACCAAAAAACGGAACGCAGGGGAGCACAGGTCAGAACGCCAGTGAGTAAGAGCCCTAAGAGATGTAATCTTCAGGGATAGTATCTTTAAACAATATAGCTTAGTAAAATTTACACCAGCTTCTTAGAGTCAGGGGAGCACTTAACCTACCAGCTAATTGTCTCCTTGCTCTTCAAAACTCATAAATTCTATTGACTGATGATTATACCATCCAACAACATTACCAGAGTAACAGACATCAAACATGTATGCATCATATAAACCTTTCTGCCAATAGAATCATAGGAAATGATACCAGTCAATCTCTTTGCTTCATATAAATGCACAGTTTAATGTAGCCAATCACAATGAAACCAAAAAAGTGTAGAGGCTGATGAATCCTTGGACTGTGATGCCGCTGCCAATAATACGACTCTGAGCTGAAACTGCTGCTGTTGCAAATTTATATTTACCGCAGGTTAGTAAACTGGCGATAACATATTTGGCGAAAATTCAGTCTATATGTTGTGCGAATATTTTTAACGCACTTTAGTAAACGGACCCCAATGTCTCTAGAGTTATCCCTGATGAGTGACAACATGTCAATGCCATAGCTTTTCTTAGAAACTCATGTGAAAAAGAAGCAATTTCAGGTATGAGACCTGTTATCCAGAATGCTCGGGACCTGGGGTTTAATGGATGTAGCATGGTTGGGAAAATCATAGACAGTGGCGGAACTAACGGGGGACAGGGTCGGACTGGGGGGCCCGGGGCCCACCGGGACTGCTGGTCCAGGGCCCCCCGCCCCCCTACTGCGCCGCTTGAAAACGCCGCCATGCGCATGCGCGAGCGGCACTTCTCGGTGCGCAAGTGCATATTTAAAAAAATTTATACTATTAGAGGGGGTCTGGCCTGGCGGGGGCCCACGAGGGTCAGGGCCCACCGGGTTTTTTCCCGGTGTCCCGCCGGGCCAGTCCGACACTGCCAGGGGAGCAGGGGGTGCGAGCGGGCCAGGGCCCGTCCCCTCTACGATCGCTACTGATCATAGATGGAAAGTATATCCCTCCCAGAATCCTCTATGAAGCAGTGCAGAGGGATGTGAAAATGAGGCTCTGAGTAGCAGGGAGGTGATTAGCCTCACCTGGAGTAAAAAGGTGGGGGCTCAATTAAGGCTGCTCTCTGCGCTGGAGAGAGAGAGAAAGGAGAGCTACTGGAGGGCTGTGTTAAAAGTTTGAATAGTAACTGCATGTTACCTGTGTTTAAAGCATAAGGACTTTTATTGCTGGCCACAAGTTTTCAGAAAGAGACAAGTTATTTGGTAGCAAGGACTGGCTACCAGCTACTGCCTTAAGTGTTTGGGGAGCGGCTGCTTCCAGGAGAAAAGCACAAGGAATCTCCAAAGGACTGTGAGTTAACAGTTAATTTTGTTTGCTGGACTTATATTGCCCAAGTGCAGTGATCCCCAACCAGTAGCTCGCGAGCAACATGTTGCTCTCCAACCCCTTGGATGTTGCTCCCAGTTGCCTCAAAGCAGGTGCTTATTTTTGAATTCCAGGCTTGGAGGGAAGTTTTAGTTGCATAAAAAACAGTTGTACTGCCAAACAGAGCCTCAATGTAGGTTGACAATCCACATAGGGGCTACTAAATGGCCAATCAAAGCCCCTATTTGGCACCCCAGGAACATTTTTTATGCTTGTGTTGCTCCCCAACTCCTTTTACTTCTGAATGTTGCTCACGGGTTCAAAAGGTTGGGGGATCCCTGCCCAAGTGGGAGACTGTGGGACCTTTGGGAAAAGGACATTTTCATTTATCAGTACAGCTGGACTATTTTTGTTTACTGCCTTCCCAAAGGGTATGAACTGTTATGTTGGTGTTTAAGCTGCTGTGTTAAATAAATGCACACGTGAGATCAGCTGAAAACCTGTGTACTGTCTACTGTCTGTGTGAAAGGAGCTGCTGCTGCTACTACCTAAAGAGCCATTCCCCCACGCGGATAACAACTGGTTTTGGTTCCAAAAAGGATTAATTATATCTTAGTTTGGATCAGTACAAGCTTCTGTTTTATTATTACAGAGAGAAAGGGAATTGTTTTTGTTTTTTTGTTTTTGTTTTTTTTTTTACATTTTGGATTATTTGGATAAAATGGAGTCTATGTGAGATGGCTGTTCTGTAATTCAGAGCTTTGCTTTCTGATAACTGTTTCCAGATAATGGATCCCATACCTGTATTGACTCAACATGATCTGACCCTGATTCAAAATGAGAGAATTAATGCAGTTTGAGTGAAATATGGAATCAACTACAGTATAATGAAGCACTGGCCAGGGGTGATTCTGGCTATAATGCCGCCTGAGGCGGCCTTCTTTCGCCGCCCCCACCCCTCCCCACGGCACTAACCTTTATAGCGCCGGAGAGGGCAGGGGTGGTCCGCGACGCTTAGTGCAGAGAGCGCAATAGCGCTCTCTGCACTAGAAGAGCCGAATTTCCGGTTTGAAAACCGGAAATTCGGCTCTTAGTTACCAGGAGCGGCATTTTTGCCGCCCCTGGCAACCAGGGGGGGCGCTGCCGCCTGAGGCGAGTGTCTCAACTCGCCTCATTGGTGGAGCGCCCCTGGCACTGGCCCATGCTGTTTCCTAATGAATGAGCCCCTGATGCATCAAAAATCTGAGATTATTTATAGTTTAAATGTGTTCTGTCGGGAAAAAATATTTCATGCAAGGTGTTTTACATTCTGTAGGCTTTCCATAACATTACCACATTCCAATAATGTTTGGCCTACTTCGTTTGTATCCATGGAACTGTTATTTCCATAACCTTTTTTATTTTCAAACAGTGTGTTTAATATTTTAACCTTACATCATCCTGAAGTACCTGGTAAGGTGATATCTGGGGTATCAGGTGAAACCTGTTTTAGCTTTGAGTAGATAAGCCTTGTATAAAGAAAAATAAAGGTTGTTAGGATAACTTTGAGTCCTGTTTTCTTGCTTTAATTCACAGCATGAAATCAGCTTTCCAATAACAGCAGATGGGAGTTTGAAAAGCTGGCAGGATAATAAGTATCTTGACATGAAGCTATCATATTAGCCCTGGCTGTCAGGCATACCCAGATGAAAATACAGCTGGAGGCCCAAGTGATCCTTCTTTAATCTGCCTCTGTCAGGAGATAATGAAGTATTAATTCAGAATATAATTGAATTATATGACCTTTTTTGTTATTTAAAAGCAGGTGGAGGTCAAATATGACCAGTGAATTCATTCCTACATAATAATGTTGTGTCTCAAACCACTGTATGATACTGAAACAGAAGGGATTTCATATTAGTGAGTGGGAGAACACACTAGGCAAGTGTAGACTAGACTGACTGTGACAGACACATTTTTGGCAATAAGGCAGCAACATGACACAGGGATTTAGGGATAAATTAGGTTGAATGATTCAAAATCATCCTTGTATACCCTTTTTTGAATGTTTTGAGGAACTATAATGTATTATACTCTTGAAATGCCTACAAGAATGGATACAACAAGTATCCATTCGTTACAATTACTCATGACTTAAGTCATAAAGCTTGGGACTGTGCATTAACATTTGCAAATATGTTGTTTTTAAAGAAACTATACCCCCCCCCGAACAATGTAGGTCTCTAAACAAATATATTGCCTAAAACATCTCATGTGTAAAACCCTGCTTCATGTAAATAAACCATTTTTTTTATAATACAGGTATGGGACCTGTTATCCAGAATGCTCAGTACCTGGGGTTTTCCAGATAATGAATCTTTCCATAATATGCATCTTCATACCTTAAGTCTATTAGAAATCCATGTAAACATTAAATAAACCCAATAGGCTGGTTCTGCTTCCAATACGGATTAATTATATCTTAGTTTGTGTCAAGTACAAGCTACTGTTTTATTATTACAGAGAAAAAGGATATCATTTTTTAACATTTGGATTATTTGGATAAAATGGAGTCTATTGAAAATGGCCTTTTTCTAATTCGGAGCTTTCTGGATAAAGGGTTTCTGGATACTTATTTAGTAGTATGTGCCATTATTTCCCTTTAATTTGCTTTTAAAATCAGCATTGCTAGTAATTTCCCAGTCTTGCATGCCGTATGTAACATGCAGTAGAACAGAGAGAGCAAGAGAACAGTAAGTATTATCTGTCAGTGATGGGAATGTACATCTCTGGAAGTTCTTTATCCAGCTGAATGTTCAGTGCAGCTGTTTTGCTGCTGATCAGAGCATAGCCCTCTATGCAATTCATTAATGCACAGGACAAAATCATTTCCAGCAAACAGCAAGCTCCAAGTATGTCAGCCTTGTAATCAACGGAGGAAGGGGTCGGTCCCCGAAAGCTTGTGCTTCAACTTCTGCAATAAAATGTGATAAAGTATTTTGGCATAAGTTGGAGTGCTTCTTCCCTATATATATATAGCCTGGATTGTAATCAACTGATTCTAGTATTTTCTGCCTCTGTCAAATTTGCAATTTAAAATATTATATCTATGTGTGCAGCAGGGAGCACTGGTCCTGGCCAAATAACTGGTTTTATTGTAGGTTGCCAGAGAAAATAAAACCTAATAACCATTTAAATGTCAAAGCAGAGAACCACAGACCACAATGGTATATAGTTCACAAACAACCAAAATTAAAAAAAAATCTAATTTTAGATTGTCTTAAAATACTAAGGGGCAGATTTACTAAAGAGCGAAGTGGCTAACGCTAGTGACTTTTCACCTAGTGTTGCCACGCGCAGGGACATTGCCAAATCACTAACAGGTGCAAGCGCCAATTCGCTAGCGAACGGGACCGTCGATAGTGGTCAATTGCTCTCTATTAGCACGCAACTTTTCGCTCTGGTGAATTCACTAAAATGCGGATTTTACTAAACATTAACTCTTTTGCCAGAGTTGCCTTCTCCACCTCAGACCAGACAAAGTGATATAAAGCATCCACTTGGGTGCTGCCTCCTTAATCTGCTGGTCCCAAGCAGGCAAAGTCTACAAATAAATATAAAAGAAGTTAAAAATTGTAAAATTGTATCAGAACCTTTTTTCAATTAAAGATATATTGCACAATTTGGCATAGAAAAATTGTTCTTCAAAAAAATCTGTTAAATCTGTTCCCAATGCATTTTGTTGTGTCCCGACTTTCTCAAGGGCAATGGAGTGCGATAGAGCACTTGTACATGATCAAAATCAAGTCCTGAGCTTCCCAGTCAGAACCCTTGCAGTCAAACAAAAGTATTCTGTGATTGTGGTTTTACATGGTGCCTTTTATAAACTGCTCGAGCCATGCTATTTTTATAAATAGAATTGAGACTTGTAGGATTATTTCTCTTTTGTTTTCATTTGCATAAAATAAAAAAGTTATTTGTCTTTTGAAAAATATGCAGATTAACTTGGGAAAATGTACCAGGAAAAAGAATCCGAAGGTTGGTGTGCGGCGTCTCTGAAAAACTTTCCATCTAGGTATGGCAGGTAGCAATATATAGCTGGTAATAAGTTGTGCCACATAAAATCATTTCAGGTTATAGATAGCACAAACAGGTTCTATTTTTGTTATGTACCTGCAAACAATGATTTTTTTGTCAGAGCTGTCATATTTTGCTTTTATATCTACACTTTTCAGAGGAACTCTACAAGAGAACACCTTGGACAAACTCAGTCATAGATTACAACAGTGCCGGATAAAATTGGGAAGCCAAAAGCACATATTTTTAAACAAAATTCTGGGAATGCTGTGATTATAGGGGAGAGCAGTGGCAAATTTCAAATAGGTGAAGTGTTGAGTGTGATAAACATGCACTTACACTTGATTGGGCTACTTGTCCTAATTTTTGCTTGTGTACCCCCAAAATACCTCACACAGCCAGTTACATGTACAGAACCATAAAAGGCAAGTACATTTTTATACAACTAAGCTGAATTTGAGTTGAATCTATACCCTGTAATACGTATATTCAGAGGTCCACCACACTTTACAACTATTGTATGTATCTCATTCAAATACAACTCCAGAAATTTTGCCTCTCCCTAATGATTTTTCAGGTTTTGCAGAGGAAACCGCAATGTCAAAGTGATACGTTTATTTAATGTAAATCAAGTAAAGCTTACTATAGAATATTTTACTACTATTATCTGAAAGAAGCAACAACTCCAAGAGGGACTGTCCAAGATAGTTTAATAGTTATATAGTTAAGCTGGGTTGAAAAAAGACAAAGTCCGTCAAGTTCAACCCCTCCAAATAAAATCCAGCATCCATACATCCACACTGACCCTCCATATACTCACATAAACTGCACATACCAATTTCCTCTAGTCTGAAGGAGTTGCCTCTGGTGTGATGATGCCATTTGTCTATAATCCTGTAATGTACTTGTAAAGTGTAATCATGTCCGCTCCCAAGTGTCTTTTTTCCAGAGAAAACAACCCCAACCTTGACAGTCTTCCCTCATAATTTAAGTCTTCCATCACTCTAACCAGTTTAGTTGCACGTCTCTGCACTCTCTCCAGCTCATTTATATCCCTCTTAAAGGGGAAGGAAACCTCCTCGGCGCTAACCCCCCACCCCCCCTCCCGTGTATTGCCCCCCCTCCCTCCTCCCCCCTGGCCTACCCCTCCCGCTGGGCAAATGCCCCTAACTTGTTACCCTTCTGCGCAGGTCCAGTCCAGGGAGTTCACAGGCGACATCTTCTTCCACGCAATCTTCTTCCTCCTTTGACCGGCGCATGCGCAGTAGGATCGTTTCGCCGGTACGATCTACTGCGCATGCGCGTGACTTTTGGCGCATGCGCAGTAGATCCGTACCGGCGAAATTCTCCTACTGCGCATGCGCCAAAACGCCGGTCAAAGGAGGAAGAAGATCGCGTGGAAGAAGATGTCGCCTGTGAACTCCCTGGACTGGACCTGCGCAGAAGGGTAAGTAACAAGTTAGGGGCATTTGCCCAGCGGGAGGGGTAGGCCAGGGGGGAGGAGGGAGGGGGGGCAATACACGGGAGGGGGGAGGGGGTTAGCGCCGACGAGGTTTCCTTCCCCTTTAAGGTCTGGAGTCCAAAACTGCACTGCATACTCCTGATGAGGCCTCACCAGAGACCTATCAAGAGGCATAATTATGTTTTCATTTCTTGAGTTTATGTCCTTTTTTATGCAAGACAGAACTTTATTTGCTTTAGTAGCCACAGAATGACACTGCCCAGATTTAGACAACATGTTATCTACAAAGACCCTTCTCAGTTAAGGAAACTCCCAACACACTGTCATTTAGTGTATAACTTGCATTTATATTATTTTTGCCAAAGTACATAACCTTGCATTTATCAACATTGAACCTCATTTTCCAGTTTGCTGCCCAGTTTTCCATTTTAGTCAAATCACTCTGCAAAGTGGCAGCATCCTGCATGGAACCTATAGTTCTGCACAATTTAGTATCATCTGCAAAAATAGAAACAGTACTTTCAATGCCCACCTCCAGGTCATTAAAAAGAAAATTTTCCATTTACCACCACTCTTTGCAATTTATCTTTCAGCCAGTTCTCTTTCCAGGTACAAATACTATGTTAAATTAGTCTAGACCTTGCACATAAAACCATGCTGGCATAAACTTGTGGTATTATGATTTGCAATGAAGTCCAGTATCTTATTTCTTAAAACCCCTTCGAAAAGCTTTCCTATCACTCAAGTCGCACTAACTGGCCTATAGTTTTGAGGCTGAGAAGGGGATCGCTTTTTGAATAATGGCACCACATTAGCAATTCTCCAGTTTCTTTGCACCGGGCCAGACCTCAATGAATCCTGAAAAACTAAGTAAAGTTTAACCAACATTATAGCAGCGTCACCGCAATGTCTCCCCACAATGTTTCTTGGTAAAAAGGAAATAATAAGATGAATAATGTAGTTGTTTCCTTGTTTAAGCCTGCGTTACTTTAGAGAATATAGTTCAAACCAGACAATCTGTACCTACTTGTGTGCAGTGTTCTTGCTGTTCATAGTAACATCAACGCATACATTACCGATCCTTGGGATGCCATATGTAGTGTAAGGGTCTCAACTGTCTTGCCAATTGGAGTTTTAAAGTTTCCCCTTGCCATTTGTATATTGTGGCTTCTGGAACCTTCCCCTCTCCTTTCAAACAGGCCTGTGTAAAGTCTATTCTTAAAAACAGACCCGTCCTGTCTGTCAAATTACTTCTACCGCTTGCCTCTAAACTCCTAGAGCTTATTGTGTTCTTCTGTATTAATAACTCACCCATAATCTGATGAAACCTATGCAATCATGTTTTCTGGACTGCACATTCTACTGAGACTGCGTTGTGCAGAGTTACAAATTATCTTCAGGTTGCCAAAGCCAAAGGTTACTTCTCTATCTTTATCCTCCTTGACTTATCATCTGCATTTGATATGGTAGATCACTTTCTTCTGATGCAAATTTTGTATTCGCATGGTATCCATAACCAGGCTACATCTTGGCTTTCTTATAACTAACTGTTCATTCACTCAACCAAGCACCTTCCTCCTAGACAATGTTCCATGTAAAAATACTTTATCTTAACCCATGAACACAAAAAATTTTTCTTTTTCCGTTATTAAGTTAGAGTTAAAATTTCAAAGGTGTTAAATAGTCACTAATAGTATATTAGTTACTTATAGTATAATAGTATTTATAGGGGCCTACACTTACATCTATGATCATACATACTGTACATGAACTTTTAGGGGATTATTTATTAAAGTCTGAATGCCAAAAACTGGAAAAATTATTTTTTTACTATAAAATCCGAATTATTAGTGGAAAATAAAAACTCAAATTGTTTGATATTTATTATACCCTGAGGATGGAAAAAGTTAGAATCTGAAAATCCGGCATCTCAGACCTACTGAGATTGTATATAACTCAATGGGAGAGGTGCTGTAATGGAATCTACCTCAGGTCTTCAAGATGGCGTCCAAGATGGCGACCACCTGCCTCACCACATGGCTCCTGCTGGGCACAGGTCTATGACCTCACCTTTTTCCCACTCCAGGATTGGTCGTCGGCGACGGAACGGACGCCGGCGTCAGAATCGGGCGCCGGCGTCGAGACGTCAGCGTGAGGACGCTGGCGTCTGCGTCTGACGCAAGCGCGTCAAAATTTGGCGCCAACCCAGAGACTATTTAAACGTACTTCCCCTTCCAGTCCTTGCCCAACTATAGGTTCCTGCTACAGAGTTCCTGGGTGTTATTGTCTATTTTGATTCTTGTGTACCGACTTCTGCCTGTTCTTCGATTCTGCTTGTCTTCTGCCTGGTCTGACCTATTTGCCTGTATTTTGACGATTCTTTGGATAAACCCTCTTGTACCTCGAACCTGGTCTGGTCTCCTCTTTGGTCTACACTATTACTGTGCCTTCGGGCCCGTTACAGTATAGTTGGGCCATGGACCCTTCGGAGGAGACTCCAGCTCCACCTGATGTCGGTGGCGCTATCCGCGGTCTGGCTTCCCGCATGCAGTCATACGAAGCCCAGCAGTCACACTTCGGTCAGGCTCTTGAAGCTATTCTGGACAAGTTGTCGGCATTGTCACCTGTGGCCCCTGTCCCTGTGGCCGTTCCTGCAAGCCCACTTCAGCCTTCGGAACCTCGCATTCCTGCGCCTCCCCTCTACAGCGGCGATCCTGATGCATGC
Source organism: Xenopus laevis (assembly GCF_017654675.1). NCBI lineage: Eukaryota > Metazoa > Chordata > Amphibia > Anura > Pipidae > Xenopus > Xenopus laevis. The sequence goes on from NC_054378.1 coordinate 44,317,600, forward strand.
AGAGGTTTCATCAACCAGTGCGAGATCCAGTTCGCCCTGCTGCCAGGTCAGTTTGTATCCGAACGAGCTAAAGTGGGGTACATGATTACTCGCCTGCAGGGGAAGGCTTTGGAGTGGGCATCACCTCTGTGGGAGAAGGGGGACCCTTTGATTGACAACGCCAGTGCCTTCATCCGTGAACTTCGGGTCGTCTTTGATGCCCCTGGTCGAGCTATGGCATCCTCTGCTCGCCTGTTCCAGATCCAGCAAGGCACTCGCTCTGTTCCAGAGTACGCTATTGAGTTCCGCACCCTAGTTGCGGAGACCACCTGGAACAATGATGGGTACCATGCCGCCTTCTACAACGGCCTAGCCATGCGGATTAAAAACGACTTGGTCTCCCGGGAAATTCCTTCTCGGTGGGAGGATCTGGTGGCGCTGGCTATAAAGGTTGACACCCGGCAGAGGGAATTTCAACTCGAGCTCGACAGAGAGCGTTCGAAGAAGTATCCCCGGTTCCAATCCACCCTGGCTCCTCGCTTTCAGAGACCCCTACTCTTCAATCCGGCCTCTGCTTTCCCCTCTCCTACTCCTGCGGCTTCTGCTTCCTCTGCTCCATCTACTGAGGAACCCATGCAGATCGGACGGGCTCGTCTTTCCGAACAGGAGAAGCTACGGAGAAGGGCTGCCGGCCTATGCCTGTATTGTGGGGGCAAATCGCACTTCGCCCATGAGTGTCCTGTGAAGCCGGGAAACGCCAGCACCTAGGTAGGTTTGGGGAGACCTATCTGGGTGGTGTTTGTCATTCTCCCCAACCCTCTACTCAACGCTTCCTTCTTCCAGCACAGATCCAATTCGGTTCCCAGAAGATCCCAGTGCAAGCTTTCCTGGACTCTGGTGCTGCCGGAAATTTCATGGACAGAGTTTTTGCTGCTCGTCATGCGGTTCCCCTACAACCCTTGGCCTCTCCTCTGCGGGTGTTGGCTATTGATGACCGCCCTCTGTCTTCGGCCATTATTTCTCAAACCACCGCTGAACTTTCTCTTAGAGTGGGCACCATGCATCTGGAGAGATTGGCCTTTCTACTCATCGATTGCCCTTCAACTCCACTCGTTTTGGGGCTTCCCTGGTTGTGCACCCATAATCCAGTCATTGACTGGTCCTCCTCTCAAGTCTCCCGCTGGAGCCCCTATTGCCAACGGAACTGTTTGCCTGCTGTACCCCTTATCAAGGTTTCTTCTGTTTCTTCCAAGTTGTCCCTTCCATCCGTCTATCAAGATTTTGCTGATGTCTTCAATAAGGGCTCTGCAGAGACCCTTCCTCCTCATCGACCCTATGACTGTCCGGTCGAACTTCTTCCTGGTTCCATGCCTCCCTGGGGTCGCACCTATCCTCTTTCCCCCTCTGAGACGGCTGCCATGAAGACCTACATTCAGGAGAATCTCCAAAGAGGCTTCATCCGCCCTTCTTCCTCCCCTGCTGGTGCTGGATTTTTCTTTGTCGAAAAGAAGGACGGAGGTCTGCGACCATGCATAGACTATAGGGGGTTAAACAAAATCACCATTAAAAACCGTTACCCTCTCCCCCTAATCTCCGAACTCTTCGATCAGTTAAGAGGGGCCAAGATCTTCACTAAGCTGGATCTTCGGGGTGCCTATAACCTCATTAGAGTTCGTGAAGGGGACGAATGGAAGACCGCCTTCAATACCTGAGACGGGCATTATGAATATCTAGTCATGCCGTTTGGACTATGTAATGCCCCCGCGGTCTTCCAAGAGTTCGTAAATGATATATTCAGAGATCTGTTGGGGCAAAGTGTTGTCGTCTATCTGGATGACATTCTTGTCTTTTCCAAAAATCTCCACGAGCATCGCTCCCTAGTGAAGGAAGTTCTTCTTCGCCTAAGAAAGAATAATCTCTTCGCTAAATTGGAAAAGTGTTCGTTTGAAGTGTCCTCCATCCCTTTTCTTGGGTACATCATCTCCCAGCAGGGTTTCAAGATGGATCCAGCCAAGGTTTCAGCAATTCTTGATTGGCCCCTCCCCACAAGTGTCAAGGCTATCCAGAGATTTATTGGCTTTGCCAACTATTACAGACAATTTATTAAAGGTTTCTCTTCCAAGATCTCTCCTATCCTGGCCCTTATCCGAAAAGGGGGTAAACCACAGCACTGGCCTCCTCTAGCCTTGGAAGCCTTTGAATCCTTGAAAACTGCCTTTTCTTCTGCACCTATTCTCAAGACACCCCGAACTTCTTCTTCCCTTCTTCCTCGAAGTCGACGCCTCAGATGTGGGAGTTGGAGCTGTCTTGTCACAGAGATCATCCTTGGATGGGAAGTTACATCCCTGTGCATTCTTCTCTAAGAAATTTTCCTCCTCCGAGCAGAACTACGATGTGGGAATCGTGAGTTATTGGCAGTGAAACTCGCCCTGGAGGAGTGGAGACATTTACTGGAGGGATCCTCCATTCCCGTGACCATCTTTACAGACCATAAGAACCTTGAATTTATCCAGTCCCTCAAACGTTTGAATCCTCGACAAGCCAGATGGTCACTGTTCTTCTCCCGTTTTAACTTCGTCATCACCTTTCGTCCTGGCTCTAGAAATAGAAAGGCTGATGCTTTGTCAAGAAGTTTTGTTCCTGAAGTTCCCTGCTCCGAAGATCCTGAACCCATTGTGCCTTCCTCCAAGATCGTCGCTGCCCTATTTCCCTCCTTGGCTTCGCAAATCCTTTCCGCTCAAGCTTCTGCTCCTGACAATATTCCTCTAGGGGTTGCCTTTGTTCCACCGTATTGTCGCCAGTCTATCCTATCCCAGGCACACAGTTCCAAACAGGCCGGCCATCCCGGAGTGGAGAAGACTACCGAACTCCTTTCTCGCCTGGTGTGGTGGCCATCCATGAAAAAGGATGTCAAAGACTTTGTTTCTTCTTGTACCATCTGTGCCATTTCCAAGTCTGGACATTCTCCTCCCAAAGGACTCCTTCTTCCATTACCCATTCCATCTCGTCCTTGGACTTATCTTGCCATGGATTTTATTGTGGATCTGCCTGTCTCCTTCGGTCACACTGTTATCTGGGTTGTCGTTGACAGGTTCAGCAAAATGGCTCATTTCATTCCCCTCCGCAAACTTCCCTCTGCTCCTGAACTTTCCAAGCTTTTCATCCAACATATTTTTCGTCTCCATGGGTTTTCTGCCGAGATCGTCTCTGACCGTGGCTCACAATTCGTGTCTAGATTCTGGAGATCCTTGTGCAAAGCTCTCAACATTTCTTTGCAATTTTCTTCTGCCTATCACCCACAGTCCAATGGAGCCGCTGAGAGAGTGAACCAGGCTTTGGAACAGTTTCTTCGCTGCCATGTTTCCCTGTGCCAAGACGACTGGTCGGATCTCCTTCCCTGGGCTGAGTTCGCCCATAACAACGCTTTGCATTCTTCCTCGCATCAGTCCCCTTTCTTCTGTGTCTACGGTCAGAATCCATTGGCGTTCCCTCAGGATCTTCTCCTCACCAATGTTCCTGCCGCCAACGATCAGGCTGCCCACATGATGGCTATTTGGGCTGCTGTTGCCTCTAATCTGCAGAAGAGCTCCCTGGTCCAGAAGAGGTTTGCCGACAAGAAGAGGATTTCCGCTCCACCCTATGCTCCTGGTGACAAAGTTTGGCTTTCCACCCGTAACAT